>NW_020526557.1:40000-51626 GCF_003368295.1 Carassius auratus | reverse complement strand
TTTAATTTTAATAAAAATGACAAGCATACTAAATTATTAATTAATGAAAACTATGTAGACATTTAAAAAAAAGTAACAGAAATGACAAAAATGCGTAAATTTTAAATGAAACATTAAAATATAAAAATAACATATATTTGAAATATTAACAAAAGCTATAATAATGTATTTATAATAAAAAATACGACCGCGTCATTCAAGTAAGTATTTTACATCTAATGTGTTTAATTGTCACAGTAGTTTTGGGAATTAACATGTAGTACAGCTTTCATATGCTAAATCGTTTTTTATGAAATCGTCAAGATTACTTGTCAAATTTAGCATTAAAATCATAAATTGGGTTTATTCAGGAACAGATATTGTGCATGTGTTCTGGAGAACATTTTAAAAAAGCAACTGGTTCTTCAGATTCACTTTCTTTTAGTCGTTATATTGTGCTTTGTTTGTAAGCTTGCTCTGTCTCCTCATTTTGTGCTTTTGTAAAATCAAATGAACTGTGGTTGTTACTAAACCAATCTGTGCTCACTCTCCAGGTGGGTGACAATGACCTGGTCTACATCTCTCACAAGGCTTTCTCAGGACTGATCGGTCTGGAAGATCTGACCATCGCGAGAGATGCAACCTGACTTCTGTATCGGGCCAGACTCTGTCTTACCTGCGTAACCTGGTGACCCTGCGACTGCGGCACCTCAGCATCTCGGCCCTCGAGGACCAGACACTCCGCAAGCTGTCTGCGCTGAGAGGCCTGGAGATCGACAGCTGGCCGTACCTGGAGTACATCTCTCCGCTGAGCTTCCAGGGTCTCAATCTGTCGGCTCTTCATCACCAACACCAACATCAGCTCGGTGCCGTCGGCCTCCTTCAGGAACCTGGCTTACCTGACGGCCCTGAACCTCTCTTACAACCCCATCTCCACGCTCGAGTCCTGGGCCTTTCGAGACCTCATCAGGCCGGTTTACATGTAGTTTATATGTTTACCTGCATGTCATGTGACCATTCATCCACATCAGAGAACCTGTGGAAAAAACTGTGTAACTGTTTGACAGGGTTACTTAACTTTATCGTGTCATGTTCACAATTAATTAGGTTTATTTAGAAATGATGCTAACAAACTGTATTAACATTTATGCATTTCGTAAATTCTTGTATCCAAAGGGAAAACAAAAGCATTTCATCAAAGAGCCAACTCTTTTTTAATATACAGTGCAATTCCAGGTTTATTAGACAACTAGATTGGAAAGGAAGGAATACATAGTATTGTACTACTAAATATATGTAGTATTTTTCATATTAGTAATTTTGCTCAGGTTTTTTTTTATTTTATTTTTTTTTGTAGTCAGTTTTACATATTGAATTGGTTATAGAGTAGTTGGTATAATTGTAATAATTATTTGTAATAATTTAGATAGTTTTTTTTCATATTTTAAATCACTTTGTCATTTTTATTAAATCAGTTTTTTATTTATTTCTCTTTTTTTATTTTCAAATTTATTATTTACATTTACATTTACATTTATTCATTTAGCAGACGCTTTTATCCCAAAGTGACTTACAAATGAGGACAGTGGAAGCATTCAAAAAACAACAAAAGAGTTGATTTATATATATATATATAGTATTTTTTGTTTATTTTATTTAAGTTTGAGTCATTTTTGGAATATTGGTAGCTTTTATTTTCTTAAAAGGTCTGTTTATTTTTAATTTTAATTTTCTGGTTTTCATTTTTTTTTTTGGTTAAAAAATATTTTATTTCTGTGTTGTTGATTTTAGTTATTAGTTAGTTTAGTTTCAGTCATTATATATTATAATATTAAATATATATATATATATATATTATATATATATATATATATATATAGCCATTTGAATTCATTTTTTATTTTCTATTTTATTTAATCATTTTTTCAGAGTTTTTTTATATCGTTTTATTAATATTATAACATTTATATAAATAATGTGTTTTTACAGTTTCATTGTTTTTTCATATTTAAAATGTAAAAAAAATTTACATTTTCATTTTGGAATTAATTTGTACTTGTTTTCAGTCCTTTTCGGTTTTAGCATTAGATTTCAGGCTAGTCAAATGCATGCATATAATGTTAAAACAGTGTTTTCAGGCTAGTCCAGATTAGACATGTTCCGGTATTCGGTAATGCAGTATATCACTGTAATGTATATGCACGATATTGTTATCGTGGGCACTTTCTAAATACCGTAAATAATTATTATATTACAAATTATTCCGAATTTGAATGCATTTTAAAAATACTATTCCCATTAACTGGTCAAAATGCACAAAACCGCTGTATGCTGCTTGAAAGAGGCGTGTGCACTCTGATGTACACAAGCACGCATGAGAAGCACATGGGAAACATGTGAGAGATACGCTGAATGAAAGCACATTCACTCTCTGACAGCAGATGGCGCTAAACTGCAGAAAATTCAGCTATTACCCTGGAAACCCATAAATAAAGCAGAGCGCCCTACTTTCTAAAACATATTTTAAATAATTTTTAAATCCCCATTTAGAAAATTGTATCTGTGTAATTTAAAAATTTCGTATTCTTTTTTTAACAAAGATTAATTACTTATGTAGCAAAATGTAGCTATTGTGAATGTTTATGCATTAAATAAGTTAACTAATGAGATCATAGTGTAAAGTGATACGTATTGGACTTTATAGTTCTTTTGCACTTCTAATCTGTTTAAAACTTTAAACTTTATATATCTTTCTGTATTGCTTTGTCTTTAAATGTTCAGTTATTTTTGTTATAAGAAAAAAGCTATTTAACCTGTTATACTGTATTACGACCAACTAAATTTCAATACTGTGATAAAAGCGTATACTATGATAAAATCATTAGCAATTAATCGCAACAGGAAAATTCGATATTGGCATAACCCTAGTCGAAATATTGTGCGTGCAGAGAAAAACTCAAGGAGAGACTCTCAATCAAAATTATTATTAGTTAACCATATTGTATGCATTTATAAACGTGGTTCCATTTCCATCCAGGTGCTGTCAATACATTTTACTGCAGTTAACTGCAGTCGGTACGAATTAAAGCTGTCCCTGTTCTTCAGACTGAAGGAAGCTGCACATGGTGGTCAGCACCAACCTGCTCACGGTGGAGCCTCACGCTCTGGGGGGTCTGCGTCAGATTCGGGTCCTGAACCTGTCCAACAATGATCTGGTGATCTGGAGGAGAGCTCCTTCCACTCGGTCAACAGTCTGGAGACGCTCCGTGTGGACGGGAACCCGCTGTCCTGCGACTGTCGTCTGCTGTGGATCCTGCAGCGCAGGCGCACCTTAAACTTCGACGGGAAGATGCCGGTGTGCGCCGGACCCCGGAGGTGCAGGGATACCTGCTTAGCATGTTCACCGATTCGGCGTTATTCGACTACTTCACCTGCCAGAAGCCTAAGATCCGCAACCGGAAGCTGCAGCAGGTGACCGCTCACGAAGGCCAGCCGGTGTCGTTCCTGTGCCGCGCCGAAGGCGAGCCGACGCCGGCAATCATCTGGATTTCACCTCAGAGACGGAGGATCACTTCCAAGAGCAACGGCAGGATTACGGTCCTCCCCGGTGGGACGCTAGAGATCCGTTACGCGCAGGTCACGGACAGCGGCACGTACATCTGCATCGCCAGCAACGCCGGCGGAAAACGACACCTTACTTCGCCACACTGACCGTCAAAGGCAGCTGGTGGAATCCGGGGCTCTTCGCCAACCGCTCGCTGTACGCGGTGGACTTCAACGACACCGGGCTCAACAGCACGCGCGTTTTCCTCAAGTTCACGCTGGATTTAACCACCATCCTGGTGTCCACGGCCATGGGCTGCATTACGTTCCTGGGCGTGGTGCTCTTCTTGCTTCCTGCTGCTGTTCGTGTGGAGCCGAGGACGAGGACAGCGCAAGAACAACTTCACCGTGGAGTAACTCCTTCAGGAAAGACCGAGGACCCGTGACCACCAGCGCATCCGGAGCCACGCGCAAGTTCAACATGAAGATGATATGAAACCACGCAGCCAGGGGTCCTCGGGGAGAAGCATAGACGCCCCAACACTAACACACACACAGTGCTGAATCGCAGAATACACACGCCGTATGACCGCAGAAACGTTGAGGGACCGCGCAGTGTTATTTTAGTATCATTAATATAAGATTTCATATATACCGTATTTTTCTGACTATAAGTCGCAACCTGAGTATAAGTCCAAAAATACGTCATGACAAGGAAAAAAAAATATATATAAGTCGCACTGAACTATTAGATGCGTTTAATTTTAGAAACCCAAGAACCAAGAGAAAACATTACCGTCTCCAGCCGCTTAGAGGGCGCTCTATGTCTTCAGTGTAGACTACAGGGGAACTGAGCAGCATAGAGCGCCCTCTGGCGGCTGGAGACGGTAATGTTTTCTCTTGGTTCATGTCAAATTCATTTTCATAAAATAAGTCGCACCTGACTATAAGTTGCAGGACCAGCCAAACTATGACAAAAAGTGACTTATATAGACTTTTAGTTAAAGTAATTTTATTGTAGGTTTTGTCACTTTTATTTATTAGGTTTTATTGAAAATAGAGTTAGAGATTTGTATTTTTTGTTATTTTTTTTATTATTTTGAAGGTTTTTGGAAGTTTTATTTATTTATTTTGTTTTTTAAATATGTACATTTAGTTTTTAGTTCTTTTCAGCTTTTTGTGGTTTAAGTATTTCAACTTAAACTTAACAAAAATGTATATATATATTGTTTTTTATTATAGTTTAAAGGTTTATTAATTGTGCTATGTGTTTTTGATTTACTTTTTTTATTAGTAAAATAAAGACATTATTATTATTATTATTATTATCTTATTTTACTATTATCTTATTTTATTTCATCTAATCTATTATTAATAATATATTTACATTTATATTTAATAATTTTGCATCTGTTTTTGTCAGTTTTACTCATTTAAAATTTTAATTATTTCTATTTTTCTTTTTGTAAAATATGTATATTTAATTTTTAGTTTGAGTTTATTTTCAGTAGTTTTTGTATATCAACTTAAATTCAGGTAATGTACTTTTTTTAGTTTTTTTTTTAAATAATCTTAGTTAATGGTAATAACACTGCGCTCTTGTTCTCACAGCCTTTCTGCTGCAGCTGCTGGTTAAAAAATACTCGAACAAATGGTGACTTTTTCTCACTTTTTGTCAATTGGGGAAACCTCAGATCTGCATCCGCAGTTTTACGCACGAACCGCTTTCCCTTCACAGAGAAAATTACAATTCTAGAATCAGCCGCAGTGTCGTCTCTGGATGAGAAGTAATGGCGTGTAATTTTTCTCTTTAGAGTAAGCTAATTAGCATAGTCATTTAGAGACAAACAAAGCTGAGTTGATTTCCATAATGCACTCTAATACGACGCCCACTTTCACCAAACCACTAAATTATACCTGATTTCGCAAACTGTAATAACGTTTGTTCTGCATCGCACAAAACAAACAAGCATGCAAACACCATAAAACGAGTCATTCCAGCATTAACTTGGCTCTGCGATGAGCATCTGTGTGAGTTGGGAAAACGCACCGGCATCAGCTTTTGCTTTTAACGAGCCTGGACCGGGCTGACGAGGGGTCGGATGAGGTCAGGGTTGCCGCTTACCCACAATCCCCCTCGTTCGGCCTCGGTCCGTGCACAAGCCGACAACACGCTGGCCTTCATGGGGGAGGCTGCATTGTTGTCGGATCCGCTAGACGTCAGGAACGCAGAGAAACATGCACACACACACACACACACACACACACACACACTAGAGCCATATATTTACACGAGGTTTACATACACAATAGTGCACTTTGAATCATATTCCGTTTGCAATAACTGCATATTTATTTTTGTACTCAGCCTCATTCATGCATTTATGACTAACTAGTGTTATTATAGTGCTTCACTGTGAATTCATTTTCTGTTTCTTATTGCACATTATATACAGTATATAGATTAGCATGGACACAATAATGCATATGGTGCATGGTTTTCTCTCGTCCTGATGCTCTTTGCGTTTTGCGGCCGGTGTGTGACCGTCTCTGCTTCTCCTGCCCAGTCCGAACCCCCATGTCATTTCCCAAATCCGCCCCCCCCCCCCTCGACTGGGTCTCAATGAGGGAGGGTCCCTGGCTGGTGACCACTAAGATGGACATGAAATCATGTCGCCCATCTACTCCACGTGTCTTTGACTGTAGAGGGTATTCTGTGTTTATTATATTCAGATCATTTGTTTGCAATGAGTTATTGTACTACTTTGTGTCTTTTCTTTAGTGTTTTTAAACACGTTAATTGAAATCATGACAGAATCTGTTTTTCAACACCGGAGCCGCTCAACATGCAATGTTTCTGAGAAGATGCATTGTTAAATTTGAGGACGAACTTATCTGTGCATCATGCATATCTAAAAACCGACAGCTGGTGTTGAGAACAGATGAGTTAACCAATTATCTACAAGAGCCATAAATGAAGAATGTTGTAATTTAGACTCACCTGTCCTGGAGTGTGTGTGCAATATGAGAAACACAGTCAAATCTGCTGGATATCACCTACTACACCTGGGTTATTATAGATAACTACTTAAGCTAAAAGCATTAAGCATGTGTTACTAGAGAAAAAAAAAAAAAAAAAAGAATTGAAATGTATAAAAAGTAAAATGTTAAAAACCAAATTTGTAATTTTCATTTAGTCTGAATTTATGAATAAAATAACTAAAACTGAAATAAAATCGAATAAAAACTATACTCCTGTAACTAATAAAAAAATTACATTTATACATCAAAATGGCAAAAACTTTAAATGAAATTAAAATGAAAGATATGAAAAGGAATTCAAAACTATAATTAGTATCTCTAAAAAAAACGTATAATAATAATAATTTTAAAAAAAGCTTTAAACACAAGCCAATGCCATGCAAAATTAAAAATCTAAGTGCTGTTTGTTGTTTTATAGTGCACACCGAAATACATTTGATGTAGAAGCAATTTTCATTTAGAAATGACTAATACATTTCTCAAATAATTAAAAGAAATCGCAAGATGCACATTGAATTATGCTTCAAATTTTGAAGTTGAAAGACTAAAATAGTATTTTTTTTTCTTCTTCGTAAAGAAGATTAGTAAATGTTACAGTTCCTATAATCACTCATTACTATCAACTGCGTAATAACTGCTGTTGTCTTCTACTGAAACAATAATAATGATGGTTTATCAGACCGTCACAGGCTGAATGTGTGATGCTCCATTGAGCTTGACTTACATAAGAGTCCTGGAGTGATGCTAGTTATGCTTAATATCTATATATCAGTAACATGGCTCTTTAATGATCGGTGTAATCTGTGATGACAGTAAGAGGTTGCTTTAATCTTGATAGGACTCCGCTTTATGATATCATCCACTTTGTTAAGAAACACAGAGTGACATAAGACTAGAGCGTGACGTCCAGCCGGTTTGACTGTTTTCTGATCTGGTCTGGACGAGGTGAAGTAAACATATCAGGTTTTGTGACCCTTCGCTGTTTGGTTCGCCCGTGGTCCTCAGACCTCGCCGACATCATCCACAGTCGTAGGTTGGAGTCGTGCTCGTGTGAGTACAGTAGATGTTGTCTACAGTGGCCTGTGATTCGATGTTGTTGATGGGTTGAACTGTTTTAGTTTAGCTCTTTCTGTTAGCGTTAGCCTCTAGCCGTGCAGTCAGTCACTGTGTTTAGGTGTGGTGATGATAGAACGAGAGAACGGAGGCTCAGCCGGGCTTCCTCTTAACCTCCTTCCTTCCCAACAATCCCAACGCATTCATGAACCGGATGATGGACTGAGTCCGCTGTTTAAATCAGAAAGGATCTGTAAAGTGTAACATGTTTGTACCCTTCTCTGAATTTAACCCACATTGTTTCTAAAATGCCTGATGCAAGTTGAGCGAAATTCAGAATTTGAGAATTTGAGGGGAATTGCAACTTGAAATTTTTCAGTTTTGAATTAACTATGAGTTTTTAATAGTCATACCAAGTCTCAATCAAATAGAGAAAATTATTTAAAAGTATTATATTCTCAAAACAAATAGCAGATATCTAAAACATTAGAATATATATATTAAATTTTTTGCATTTTTTTTTTTTTTTTTTTTTTTATTACGTCAACTTGCACCAAATTAAATTATGCATTTGTTTTGGCAATTCAAGTAATAGTTTAGTTTTCATTTTAAGTCCTCACTACCACCCTGCAATAAAACTAAAGTTAACTAATTAAATATAATACCTGTAAATTAAAAGAAAAAATAATTCCATAGGTGGCATTTGAAACGTTGCTAATCTAATGCTTTCAAAATATGTTGTTTTGTAGCAAATTCATACTGTAACTTCATTACAATTTAGCATCCCTTGCATCTCAAAAATGCTTAAGAGCATCTCAACTCGGTTCTGAATGATGCTCAGCTCTTGAACACGCAGCTTCCGCCGTTTGCACAAGAATCTGTGATTGTGTGTGATCATGTATGAAATGTCTGGAACAGCAATACGTCAATCACACGTTCATCCAGGCCTCGCTGTCTCTCTCTCAGAGCTGCATTACAACCACCAAACATCTGCCAACATTCAAGATCCAAGAGAAATGGAGACGCTGGAAATGTTTTACGCTTTTCTCTTGGTTTTCTCTAAACCAGTTTATGGTCAATTACTCGGGCTGTGTTCAGAATACTAGCACACTGCGCTGTGTGTATACTGCATATGTATCTATTTTATTTTTTTGTATGTGCAGTGATAAATGTTTTAAACGGTGCTACGTTGTCAGGTTTTCCACCGTGTGCTTGTCGTGTACTGTACATATGAGTAAATGCAGTAGGTTGCAATATGGGTTCTTTGCATTTGAGAAATATTATTCTGAACACAGCCGCTCTCACACATCATCCCCGTGCCGTTTCTTCATATCAAAGATAGCATGTCCAATAAAAGCTCATCCGCTCTCAAACGGGATCTTCTTTGTGATTCATGCATGTTGTGGAACAGAAACTAGGTCCCTTCTCAGTCTGGTCTGATTCTCACAAACACGCTTTTGTTTTACAGAAAACCCTAATTCACATCCAAAGGACCCGTCCACATTACACTCTAATTTAGAGCATCTCTTAAAGCTGCAGTAGGGAACTTTTGTCAAAATATATTTTTACATATTTGTTAAACCTGTCATTATGTCCTGACAGTAGAATATGAGACAGATAATCTGTGTAAAAATCAAGCTCCTCTGGCTCCTCCCAGTGTCCTATTGCCATTTGCAGAAACTCAATCGCTCCCGTTAAGAAACAACCAATCAGAGCTGCGGTCCGTAACTTTGTTTGTGTTCAAAATGTAGAAAAAATTATATAATAAGCGAGTACACCATGAATACATTTTCCAAACCGTGTTTTTAGCTTGTCCTGAATCACTAGGGTGCACCTATAATAAGTGTTTATATTCGGACTATTTTAGATTGCTTCGGGGATACCGCGGCGGAGTAACCCAGTACCTTTGTGATTCTTCATAGACATAAACAGAGAGAAGTAGTTCCGGCTACGATGTTCTTCCGCAAGACGCAAGCAGTTCTGTTTATTAACCGCGAGAGCGTCAAAAGTTCCCTTCCGCAGCTTTAAAGAAAAACGGACTCTTTTAATAAAATACCTGAAGTTCACATAAGTGTAAACTGCTCTTATTATACAGCAATGGTTCTGACCCATATACTACACATGTGGGTCATTAGTGTCGTATCCATTGTATAAAAGTGCTACTGATGCTGATGAGAGTTAAATATGGCGGTCTTAACATCGCACTTAAATCATTTAACACATTAAACTCACATGAGAGAGAGATGTATTGTAGTTCTAGGTGATCTATACTTGTATTTTATTTCATGCTTGGAGCATGTGTGCTCTGGGGTGATTTTATCACGTGACGTCACTGCCATCTAGTGGTGAAACACCAAAACATTGAGACCCTCCATTCTTCAGTTTTGAAGCTCTTCACCTGCCATGTGCTCAAGAATAATTTTATGCAGATATAAATATGACTGTTAGTCTCATAATACATGTCACTGTTAAAGGCTTTTCTATGGAAAACTCTCATGAACTCCATTTCCGTGGACCGTACTCGGAAAAGAAAAACTAAATTAGTGTTAGTGCTGTATGACGCAGAATTTTTAGAGTTAAATGTGTGTGAAAAGAAAAGGGTGTCGTGTCTTAAACTCGACAGTTGTTCATATTTCTACTTGTGATTAACTAGGAGTGCTGTTCTTCAGAAAGCATCCATTTGGAATTTGTGCATGCCTTCTTTACACGTTATGACATTTCGGTCCGTAAACGCATCCCTGTACTTCACCGGATGTCTTTATTGCTGGCTGTGAGATTGGATGGGAACGGTGTTTGACTGTCTGAA
Source organism: Carassius auratus (assembly GCF_003368295.1). NCBI lineage: Eukaryota > Metazoa > Chordata > Actinopteri > Cypriniformes > Cyprinidae > Carassius > Carassius auratus. Next base: position 41,203 of record NW_020526557.1, on the reverse strand, counting down.
TATGAGCCATAATCTCGTGAGATGTTTCACAGTTTGTGAATATTTCAGGTATTGCATGAGACACATAGGAGCCTAATCATGCAAAGCTTCTTAATGTAGAAAGCAATATATTCTTGTCTTTTGCTTGTGTATACTCTTCATCTATCTATAGTTCAGAGATGTCAGAGAGGAAGAGTTGTGGGCATTAATAAAGCGTTATCGAGCTCAGATATCATTGCCATATCGTTGATATTTGAAGTCGGTGTGTCATTTTCATGCATTTCACTTTAATTCGCTCTTCATGTGTGTGTTTAACCTTTGCTAAACCTTCCAGGAGGTTTACAGAAAAGGCAGTTTTCAACTCGATTAGTTTGTTTCCATCCAATCTCACAGCAGCCCGGTCTCGTCCATTATAATGTGTATGAATGTTGTTTTGTTTATCTGTTGTTTTCTATGCATATGTTTGTTTTATACTGTTTGTCTTGTAAAAAAGAGCAAAGAGCTTTTGATTCATAAAAGCATGTTTGACCCTGTTCACTGTCTTGGGTGTTATTTGTCTGTTCGTGCATCTGTTCAACAGCATTGAAATCATGCACAAAAGAGGCCAGTCCTTCCTCTTTGAAAAGGTTTGGCCATATAGCAACATCATTGTTGTCTCACAATTCAATAATGTACACAAATAATAGAAACCATGATTTTTACATTATTTTCCCCCTCCAGAATATTTTAGGTATCACGTGCTGAATGAAGGACACAGATTCTGCTACATCAGGATTTTTGATGAGTTAAGTATAGTCTTGCAATTTCGTACCACAATGGAATTGCATTAATGCGTTTCATCATTGGAAATATTAATTGTTATTATGGCATTTTTTTATAATAGTGCAATAGCATTTATATTAGTACTGAGACGAGAAAAAAGAAAGTTCTTTTATTGAAAGTTACTTTAAAAACTAAATATATATATATATATTATTATATATAGTACAGACCAAAAGTTTCGAAACATTACTATTTTTAATGTTTTTGAAAGAAGTTTCTTCTGCTCAAGCCTGCATTTATTTGATCAAAAATACAGAAAAAAGTGTAATATTGTGAAATATTATTACAACTTAAAATAATAGTTTTCTATTTGAATATACTTTAATAAAATAATTTATTCCTGTGATGCAAAGCTGAATTTTCAGCATCATTCCTCCAGCCTTCAGTGTCACATGTAACATC
>NW_020526557.1:20000-35000 GCF_003368295.1 Carassius auratus | reverse complement strand
ACACAGAGTTAAGAAAACCTCGCTCTTCGTCTGGTCGTGGCTCAATGCTCCATGTGAAAATGCTACAGACGTCTGCTGTCTTACCTGTCCGGACAGCGAGACAGAAAGTAAGCAAAGACGACCATCAGAGTCCAGGAGTCTGTTCGTCGTACACAACAATCCTTCGTTTCCCGTCGTCACAAGGTGCTTCTTTACACTTCGTTAATGCACAACAGAGCACAAAGCGTCCAGACGTTTAATACAAACTTTGTGTCTATGTAACTATTTTTACCCGCATCGTTATTATAGAGGAACAGAGAGAGAGAGAGAGAGAGAGGGAAGACGAGGAGGAAAGATAGAGGGTAATATTTACAGTTCCAGTACGTTTTGGTAAATGAAGCGATTTGGTTTCCAAAGAACAAACCGGATGATGTTTCTCAGCCCGTGGGAAGGATTTCACATGATTTGTCAGATTCTCCCGCACGGACTCGTGGGAAAGAAGGGAGTCTTCCTTTATGATTCTCGTTAAGGCATCTGTCGTTGGCACTCAGTTATCATACAGTGACATTTTACCTTTAGGTTCGGCCACTAAAGCTGCAGGTCTCCACGAACAGGAGGAAAACAATCAACAGCTTTTACTCTCTGCAGTTGGTTTCTGATTGTTAGGTCTCTGGAAACGGAAAATAGCTTTGGATATGAGACATAAATGTTTGAAAAAAAAAACTATCCTGACATCTGATAGATTCATGCTGCCTTCAAGTCTTAAAGGGACGGAAATTGCAATGAAAATAATGAGAAATTGCTAAACACTCATTCTTATTTGATTTGATGCAGGGTTATTATTGCATGCATGCATGCAAAATCAGTACATGAAATAAACTTTAATAAATAAAAACATTTCATTTTAGCTAGTTTTGATTTTCAGTTAGTCTTAAAGTAACTAAAACTTAAATAAAAATGAATAAAAAAATCTTTATAGACGTATTTAAAAAATAAATACTAGAACTCCACGGCAACAAAATTGCTACAACTTTCAAATGAAAATGTAACAGTGTAATAATGCTACTGAAATAACTAAAGCTAAAATTAATTTAACATTAAAAGCAATTACAAAAATAACCAAAACTATAACGAAAACAGGTTATAAAAAAATAAAAACGCTCCAAATATAAATAAAAGTATATCAATGATACTAAAACAAACGGAAATAAATTTATAAAAACTATATAGACATAATTTTTTTTTGTTAAAAAATAATAAAACCACAACAACAACAACAACAAAAAGTAAAATTACATCTAAAACTAGAATTTGAGTTTTAAAAACCAGCTCTGGCTTGAAGGCAGCATGTCCTGCAGCAGACGAAGCGTGTGTTTCTGGGGTCTTCCAGGAGGTGGCGCCATTGCTCTGTGCAGATGAAGCCCTCTGTAGGACCCCCACGGTAACATGATTCTTTAGGGGCCGATACAGAGGACTGAGTGATTCTTTGCATCCCTTTATCATTGTGCTGGAGCAAGAACAAGGCGCCACGCTGGCAGTGAAAGTACAGACTGAGACGGCGAGGAGCTACCGCGATACATGTTTAAACATCTTGATGTGTCAAGGACAGGTCAAAGGTCAAGGAGTCGAAAAACGAAACAAAGGGTTGTGTGCTAAAACACATATTGCCTTCCTTTCCATCTTTCTCCTGCTCTATGAGAGAGAGAAAATTCTGCTCGTCCGAATCCAGAGACTGAGATAAGAGATGCTTCAGCTCAAATATCAAGCACAGGTGACTGAAATATCCACGGTGAGAAAGAAATGCACGTACTAATGAACTAAAAGCATGAAATGCGTTTGATTTGACAAATGCAAATGATTCATCCACATCCGCCGTGCACCGAAGAGGTTTGGTGTGCGCCGTAGATCATCATCATCAGCTGCTGCTCACATGTTGCATCTGGACCGGGTTTTCTCCGCATCCGAGACGCTCAAGCCTTGGAGAAAGTGTTCCCCGAGGGGCCGGGGCCGGGACTGACCGCGTGCTCGTCCTGCCAGCGGTCCACGCATCTGCGGCGAGCGTTCATGAAGAAGTTGCTGACGGTGGAGAGCTCCAGCCCCAGCTGCTGCGAGATGGTGATCTGCATCTCTTTGTTGGGTCGCTTGTTCTCCTTGAAGATGGCGATGAGCGTTCGCCGCTGGAGGTCGGTGAAGACCAGGCGCTGCTTCTTGGGAACCATGTTTCTGTCTTTGTGCTGCTCCTGTTCCTTTCTCTTGCAGGCTGCCAGGAGGAGACACAGAGAAAGAGACGAGTGAAAATACAAGAAGTCAACGTCCAGGACATCATGCATCCAGTAGAAAACTGATGAAGGTCATTCAGTGGAAGAAGTACTGTTTGTGTTCTGCAAGCTGAAATATAACACTGATGGCAAACATATTAGATTAAAAAAAACATGATTTAACACTTTATAGCAAGTCAGAAATACTACGGTAGTGTGATTAATAATGGGGTTTCTCTTCACACTTTATCAATTTATACCCAGCTAACAAAAATATGTTCCCATGAAGTTATGAAATCAGTATGATTCCCAGAACATTGAAAACATCCGGCTTTAAAAACTTTTTTTTTTTTAAATTTAGAAATGTTACTTTTGAACGTTCCCTGCACAAAACATTCCATGAGCGATGTATCAATAATGTTTTTGTGCTAACGTTTTGAGAACGTTATTAAAGACCAGAGAACCTTGAACGACTTACTTCTGAACGTTCTCTGAATGTTCTGGAACAAGTAGAAACTAAAAAAAAAAAGATAGACAAGCATCTAAGGTTTAAAAAACATTATTTATAAATAATGTTTTCATGCTAAAGTTTTGAGAAGGTTATTAAGAGAACCTTGTCAGAACGTTTAGAGAATGTTCCCTGCTCTCTGGGTATAAATATTGATACATTTAAAACATTTAAATGAGAAATTCCTCTTGTAACACCTGAAACAATATAACTTCCACCTCAGATGAAATAATGCACAGGAAGTGACATCATTTGAGACTTTCTACTATTTATAGAGTATAGTCATTTGTTCAGAATTGCAGCTAACTTTACTCAACTCATGTCACATGTCTCTAGATGTCGCAAAACGTGCAAAATACAAAGAATAAAAACAGATTTCAGACTTAATTACTGCATCAAAGTCTAGTCGGGAATTCCCCAAAGAACCTTTCAGTGAACAATTCTAAAAAGTACCATTTATTTATTAGTGTGAAGAATATTTTTTTAAATTATCTAAAGAACCTTTTCCACTACCTTTAGTTTTTCTGTGGATGTTAAATGTTATTCGTGGAACCATATATGCCAATCAAGATGTTTATTTTTAAGAGTGTGCATTATGCAGGTCTATGCATTTAATGTGCATTTGATATATATTTGACCAATATATTGTTAGTAGTGAAGAACAGACCAATATATAGTGTGACTGTGTGTGTGTGTGTGTGTGTGTGTGTGTGTGTGTGCGTGCGTGCGTGCGTGTGTGTGTGTGTGTGTGTGTGTGCGTGTGTGTGCGTGTGTATGTGTGTGTGTGTGTGTGTGCGTGTGTGTGTGTGTGTGTGTGTGTGTGTGTGTGTGTGTGTGTGTGTGTGTGTATCCTGTGGGACTCATGTTTGAGGACCCTCAGGCTAAATCCACTCTGTCTCTGTGAGCTGTTTGGAGTCATGCAGAGGATTTACATTCATATGTTCGCGCTCACAGCTGACTCTATAAAACACTGCTGATGATACGCCAAAGACCAAGCACTTTCTGCTTTCAGCAACAAGCACCAGAGAGAACAGGACGATCTGTCTGTGTTTTACCAGTCCTGCCTGTTATCATTCATTAAAACAAAGCTAATCGTCTGCTAATGCACTGAACATCCCTCTCTGTTTCTTACTGTATAATGTTACAGTTCCTTGTCTTGCATACATCAGTGTTTCTCTCTCTCACACACACACACACACACACACACTCTTTCGGTGTGAGGGTTCCCCCGGTGAGATTGTGCTGAGGAGGCTGATGCCAGGCCGAGCGCTGTATGTCTAATTACAGAGAGCCATGAGCCAATCGATCTACCCTACACAGTCAAATCTGTTTACTGCTGCCTTCTAAAGCTGCAGCTCACTCATCCATCATATTCATACCACCACACACACACACACACACACGCGCGCACTACTATACTATACACACACACACGCGCACACACACACACATGCAGAATCTCTCAAATACTGACTGTATAGCAGGTCATACACACATCTATCTATACTGAACAAAATTATAAACATAACACTTTTGTTTTTGCCCCCATTTTTCGTGAGCTGAACTCAAAGATCTAAGTCTTCCTCTATGTACACAAAAGGCCTGTTTCTCTCAAATAGTGTTCACAAATCTGTCTAAATCTGTGTTCGTGAGCACTTCTCCTTTGCCGAGATAATCCATCCGCCTCACAGGTGTGGCATATCAAGATGCTGATTAGACGGTGTGATTAATGCACAGGTGTGTCTTAGGCTGGCCATAATAAAAGACCAGCACACTCACTGGACATGTCACCCATTGAGCATGTTTGGGATGCTCTGGATCGGCGTAAACGACAGCGTGCTCCAGTTCCGGCCAATATCCAGCAACTTCACACAGCCATTGAAGAGGAGTGGACCTACATCCCACAGGCCACAATCAACATCCTGATCAACTCTATGTGAAGGAGATGTGTTGCACTGAGTGAAACAAATGGTGGTCACACAAGATACTGACTGGTTTTCGGACACCCCAGTACAGTAAAACAGCACATTTTAGCATTGCCTTCTATTGTGGCCAGCACCTGTGCAACAATCCTGCTGTCTAACCAGCATCTTAATGCCACACCTGTGAGGCGGAGTAGAAGTGCTCACGAACACAGATTTAGACAGATTTGTGAACAATATTTGAGAGAAATAGGCCTTTTGTGTATATAGAAAAAGTCTTAGAAATAAGTCTTATACTTTTATTCAGTCTATCTATCTGTCTATCTATCTATCTATCATTTTATTGTTATATCTATTTATCTGAAAAGCAAAAACAAATCCGGCACACTATATATGCAAAAAAAATCTATTTATTTTATGACTACGTTTTGGTCGCATGACCTTCATCAGGATTTTTTTTTTAATCTATTTACCTAAAATAGACTAACATAACTAATACACAGCATGCTTTTAAGCGATTTACACACTTCATCATCATTTAAACTTTTAAAACGATTAAAAAAACACTCTGTAAGCTTTCTGTATCTCTGTAAGGTTTGTTCAGATTCCAGCAGCTGTATTGTGATTCTTAGGAACATAACGGCTGTCTTTACTGAACAGATGTGAAGACAAAACATGATCATTTGGTTCAACAAATCACGTGTGGAGATGTGCCTAACGCTCAAATGACGGAAAACACGATCGTGCAGCATTTGATGAGGACTCTCCCTCCTCTCTGGCACATATTTAGAGCTCTTTTTGTCCGATTGTCTCCTGTTTCTGTATCGAGCATCATTTCGGCTCCCCCCCCCATCCGCCTCCCGATGTCACGCGCTCCCGCGCCTCCCCGCGCGTGGGCGCGCACTGGGATCAATACCGATCGATCGCCCGGGAAGGGGCCCTGATTACTGGACCACGTGCACAAGAGAAAACAGAGGAAAATCGATCATTGCAGCTTTTAGGGCAACAGCAGAGCGCAGACAGAAAGAAGAAAGACGCACATTCTGCCTGGCGCATTAGAGAGCGATATTCTGAAACATTCAACCAGCAAACACCGCGTGCATCCACCATACAGCCCTATATTTATTTATTTAAAAGCATTCTCGATAATGTCCTGACATTATCTGTTTGCACTCAAATGTTGGTCTTAAAGATGAAAAAGTCTTCCATAATTTCTCGTTTATACTAGCTTTGTTGTTCACTGAAAGTATTTGCATGCAATGCATGCACGTGCATTTATAGATGGACAGATATGAGAGTAAAAAATACAAGAACCATTAAAAAAATAGTGCCTCTAAAATAATGCGTGCAAACCCGTGGGAAACGAGTCTTTGATTAAATATATCAGGCCTATGTCTATGCAGATTCACAAGACTTTGGATATTTCAATGCGCGTGAATCATGTGGATTATTTATAGCGCCTCAGTGGAAGACAGAAGACTGCAGTGGACGAGTAGACACAACTTTCCCTTACTTTTGTGTAAACAGAATGCATATAACACTGTGGAAATGGCCAACAGTCCCTATAATTTCACGCACAGTTTATTCAGCTCTCAAGGGTGCAACATTAGCGAATGAATGCAATGCAATGAAATGCATGAATGTGGGCAAATCACAATTACCAGAATCAACACGTTCAGACAACAGCATGCTGATCCATATGCCTCGAAAATAAAAATGCATGCTCTGCCGAAGTATTTTAATGGTTAGAATGGAAATAAGATGTTTTAATCTTTAATCTCCCAGGCCAACAAACAAACCAAATAACGTTTCTCTACGAATGCACAATTAACCCGAACTGAATCTGGCTGCATAAATAATATCTATAAATTCAAAGCAATAACCCTCTCCTCAGTATATAAACCTCTTTATTGTAGCGACATCCGCATTCGGTTGCTTCATTTTTAATCCTCTTTCTTACAAATTAATAGTCCAGGAATCGATTGACCTTTGCTTTAAAACCTTGTCATGATGCATGTATTTAATATACAGGTCACACAGCAGCGCTCGTCTCCTGCTCCATAATAAGTTTCCTCTTATACAGCCATAATTTCCTGCATATTTTAGTTTTTTAGTCGTTTAAGTGTTGTTCTATTTTTTAATGCAACTGCAATAAATAAGATTCTTTTTAGACTCAATTCCATTAGAATTAGACTAGAAGGTGTTAGACAGCACGTGCACATCGAGGCTTGTCTTGACAAACCCGCATTGATAAGTGAAATGATCCATATTGACTGCAGCTCATGTGAAAGAAGCCGCATAATCACAGAGAAGACATTCAATACGGGGAAGTGTGTGTGATGTTTGCAGATGACATTTTAATGGCCATTGTCTGTTTAGTTTTGTAATCCAATGGTAAGCGTTGATATTGATATCTTATCACTCAGATGAATATAAACTGATGCACTTTAGCTCCTTTTATTTACATTTGCTCTGTTGCTGCTGAGATCAAATGGCAGTTTTTATAAGAATGTGAACGTTTCTTGTATTCTGTTGCTTTAAAACACTACAAAACTATTCTTCTGCACATGATTTCTTGTGAAAAGTCTGTATCGACAGTTTCTTGCTTTTTTGAATAGACCTTAAAACAGTCATTTAAAACTGTGAGGATGCTGGTGTATAAAAGAATAATGCAAAAAATTGGTTTGCTTTTTAATAAAACGGTAGCTGCATGGGGGATTGTATTAAAATGAATAAAAAATGTATCCATTATATATTTTTAATGCATAGCCGACTGCATTTTTAAACCAATGGTGCCAGGTTCGATTTTTCTTGTTTTATTACAAAGAACTTTAATCCATATTGAATTTTGGCATGAATGAAAACGAGGCTGTGAGTGATAGAAATTATTGTTTTTTTAACAGCATACCGATTATGCAAAAAAAAACTAAAATAGAGTAAAACAGACAAAACTCCATAAAACGGGTTTGAAAATGACGTGATCTCGTATTTTTGTGCATCTCTCCCTCACATCCTCGTTTTCACCTAACCTGATCAATTCTAGCAGAACCATGTGTGCTAAATATATAATTTTGTAAAGGTTCCGTAGCCTAGAATATTAAAAAGTCAGTTAAATGAGCATTGCATTGCACATATGTGAGCAGCATGCTGTCTGCTGAGGTGGGTGTGGTCTGTGCGTGCGTGTGGGCGTGGCGGAGAGAGCGGGGGGCGGGGTCGATAACTAACCGCACCAGGCCGCTCACAGCTCGGCTCGGGATCGATGGCTTGAGCGGGGCGGTTCTGTTTTTGGGTGCGGTGAAACGAACCCTCTCCCGCGCGGGCCGGGCTACTGCTGGCGAGAAACAGTCATGTCAATCAAAGCCCAGTCAACACAAACCAGATCAACAATACACACCCAGTACATGATGCTGCTTCTGCTGCGGGATTATAGATGAACTAGCTTTAATCAGAGCGGTTCATTTCTGCTGCTTGAAATATTATTATTATTATTTTATTTTATTTTTTGTTATAATATGGAATCAAGAATCCTCTAGCTAGTGAATTATACACTGGCAATACTTTTGAATTTAATAATATTATAGGATCTTTTTTAGTTTTCTTGTATATTATAATAAAAAAATAAAACTATAAAATCCTGTAGAATTCCTTGATAATAATTTTTAGCTTAGAGTTTAGTGTGAGCGAAGGTAAAATAAAGCTGTGCTGGATTTGAGTGGATTTCAGTGTTATTTATCAATGTTCACACTGAGCGTTTGACAACAATAAAGGTTAAAGCGGATCCTTTAATTCGATTTTTATTCAAGTGTGTGTGTGTGTGTGTGTGTGTTTGACATCGTGTCGTGACACACACACGTTTTTCTGTCAGCGGCACAAATTAAAATATAATTTTTCGACTTTTCGTTGTCAAAAAAAAAAATATTGTGTTGAAACATTAACATTTTAATCTGCATTCTTATAAACATTAATTTATTAGCGGCTTGTGCATTTATTGTTAAATATCCATAATTTCAGCACGAATGATGAGCGGATAAAAAATAAAATAAATTAAATTAATGTAACATTTAAAAAACAGCTCTCGGGAAATAAATAAACGGATTTCTGTGAAATTAAATAAAATGATTTATCTGACGCCCCGTAGGCCTATTACAGAAATTACAAACATGTTTACAAATATAGTATTACTATAATATTTCATGTCAGCCAGTTAATAAAATATGCATTGCTTTTCCCTGAAAATATATTTATGGATCTGCTCGAATAATCTGCTCAGATCAACATATTTCGAGAATTTATTTCTATGCAGGCATCTCGTGTGTGTGTGTGTGTGTGTGTGTGCGCGCGCGCGTGTGCGTGTTAGAGCGTCTTTCTTTATTAATGCCATTTATTATTTTGTTTTTTAATTTTATTATTTTAATAAATAAATCACTTCTGTACAACCTGCATATCTTTAAATTACATGTAGAAATATTTATTGATAAATCTGCTAAGTAAATGTACTATATGATTTAGGCTATTTTTTTATATCATGAGACAGATTTGATAAAGTCTTAATGTAAAGGTTTATATGTGCTGAAGGTAAGTGAAAGTATGTACAATCTTCATATAAACTCTATAAAGCCCTTCATAACTACTCTAATTAGAATTACATATGGTAAGATAACAGTGAGAGAGTTGGGCTTTTCAGGCAGGTGTAGTGTAATATAAGTGAGGTTTTCTCTTTGTCCAGGTCAGGATGAGTTTGTCTTTGTCTTGTGGCTTTCCTAACCGGTCTCCAAAATCAATGTTTCAGTGGACAAACATCTGACAGACCAGATCCATCCCCAGCAGCTCAATTAAACGCCATTCATAGACAGTTTGATTGATCTGAAAGCCAAGAAGTCATTGCAAGAGCAAACCATCACTTGCAGATCTTAAATTAACCCTGTGCTTTATGTGTGTGTGTGTTATTCTGGAGGTGGTTTCTGCTCTGTGTGTGTCTTGGTTGCTAATATTTCTACACACACATCTAAATGATTACACACCATAGACTGTTTCCTATCAGACTAACCTTGCATTATTAGAGTATAAAAACATTATTTGCATGCCCCCCGAGAGATATTTGTCAGGTTTAGCTCATCTGTATTCCTGAACTGTAAATAAATACGTGCAAACAAGGTTTGCATTGCTAGTTTTTAATGCATATTAATCCTTGATTTTATGATGGTGAAAGAAAACAATCTATTTATAATTATTAGAACATGTGCATTTAAAGCTGAAATGTGTTGTTTGCATCAGTTTAAGAGTGAAACACTAACACTTTCACAACATTGATCTGTTTGAATTCCTGTCAGTCAGTTTTTGTGGGCGGGGCTATCTGATTGTCCAGCCAATGGCAAAGCGGTTGGAGAGTTTGTGAAGCTTATTTTCTGCAATTAAATTAATCCTGAAAATGTGTGAGAGCAGGTAGCATGAGGAATATATAATATAAGAAGAATAACAACAATGTATATATGCACACAGTATATTAGATATGATAGATATAATATGTTGGTGCACATTTCTGCGTGTTTGTCCATGTGTTTGTGTGCATCTAAGAGTTTGTGTGTGATGGTGCATGTGCTTTTGTGCACATTTGTGTGTGTGTGTTTGAATGTGTTTGTGTGAATTTGTGTATGTTTGTGCATGTGTTGTGTGTCTTTGTGCAAGTGTTTTTGTGCATCTAGTGCGCTTGTGTTTGTGCACATTTATGTGCATTTGTGTATGTTTGAGCATGTGTTTGTGTGTTTATGCATGTGATTGTTTGTGTGTTTGTGCATATTTATGTGTCTGTGTGCGTTGGTGCATGTTTGTGAAGGTGTGTTTGTGTGTGTTTCTGTGCATTTGTGTGCATTTGTTTTGTTTGTGCATGTGTATGTTTTTGTGTATGTTCGTGAATGTGTTTGTGTGTGTTAATGCATGAGTTTGTGCACGATTCTGTACATTTGTGTGCATTCGTGTATGTTTGTGCATGTGTTTGTGTGCGTTTCAGAGACAGATCTGTTGATGGGAAAGGTGTTGGTGTTGCAGAGAGGGGGGTCTGAGTGACCGTGTGTGTGTGTGTGTGTGTGTGTGTGTGTGTTGCATGGCTGGCTGCGGCTGCTGCTGCTGGCGAAAGCCCCAGAGATGCAGGAGCGAGCAGGGGAAAGGAAATCAATACAGATTCAGTGCAAGTCAGATAAGCCTTAACAATGTGTAGCGCAGACGCACTCTATAACCCAATCTAACACACACACACACAGTTTTCCTGCATATACACAGGTAGGTGCATTTAAACATGCGACCAGACCGTTGTATGTTCATGCGTGCACTCACATCTGCGTGTTTTCACCTAGCTTCAGTGACATCAGCAAACTCAGACAGATGATCCTGTTCTCCAGCATGATTCGCAATGATCACAAGAGTCTCTTCAGCGTACATGGGAAATCTGAGCATTTGTGTAAAGAAACGCATGATGATGCTAACACAGCGAAGTGGATTTAAGTGTTTTACAATCCCTGAAACCTCGTCTATTTCTAGGTTTAAACTAATCCTGGATCTTCTTAGACACTTTGTTATATGCTCTTATTAGGGATAAATGCATGCCGGATAAATTGTGAGGCTTTCATCATGTACAGTAAACGAGCTGCTTGTTTTCAGTTTTTCAGTTGTTCCCGTCTCTTCTTGAATCCGTCGTGCCGTTGCTCAGCTCAATGTTAGTGTCTACCTGTGTATTCATGGCACGTTTTACTTTGCTTACCAAGAACTGAGTGTGTTACGCAGCTCCACGTCTCCCTCCCTCACGCTTATCAATTATTGAAGCCGCGATCGATCATTTCAGCAGCTCGCCTCCATCCTTCGCTCCTCACAAAGTCAAAGCTCTCCCGTCCTCAATCAATGGCCACGTCTGCTTTCATGTCAGATATCATCTGCTTTATATTTCAAGATTTCATGTTTTCCAGCTTTGTGCTCCTCTAAAACACGCTAACCCTCATTTCCACACTGTTGAGGAGAGAGATGTGTGGAAAGAACAATACTATTTTGTTCTGGACTCTTTTAAAGTACGTGTGTGTGTGTGTGTGTGTGTGTGTGAGCTGCAGTTGGTGTGAAGTGAATATATACAACATATGGCTTTTTTTAACTAATGATAAAATTATAGTTTTTAGTTTTTATTTCTTAATTTCTTGCATCATATACTCATGTGAATATATCTAGAGTGTTTTATTTATCAAATATTTTTATGATGACTTTTTGTTTAATTTCTTTGTGATTTATGTGTGAATCATTTTGGGGTGATTTTATTAATGAAATCCTCTAATATGGACATTTTATTTAATTTTATGTAATAAAACCACCCCAAATAGATTCACATGTAATCATTTACATGAATAAAATTTATTTTTCAATATTTAAATATATTATTTTTGTTGTTGTTTTTTTTTATTTTATTAAATTTTTTATCACATAATTTATTATTTTTGAGAAGTTATTTTTAGAATTCTAAATTTAATTTTATTTTTGTGTATTTATTCAATTTATTTTTCAATAATTAAATATATATGGGGTGTTTTTATTTGTAAAATGTTTTATTTTATTTTATTTTAATACATTTTATTTAATCATATAATTCAATATTTTTGGGGGAGTTCTTTTTAGAATTTTGTTTAATTTTATTTAATCATTTGTAAATATATTTGGGTGGTTTTTATTATCAAATGCTTTTTTGAGAATACTTTATTTAATTGCATGTGAATATATTTAGGTGGTTTTATTAATAAAATGTATTTAATGATATGCAAATATTTTGGGGATGGCTTTTATCAATCAAATGCACTTTTTAAAAGTTTTTTCAATTAAGTGTGACCAGATTTAGTTTAGTTTGAATTTTTATTAATTAAAAGAAAAAAAAGAATAACATAAAAAATATATATTTTTATTTTTATAGTTTATGTATTTTTTCTTTCCCATAAACAATCAAAAATTAGGAGGCCAAAAATAATTAAATATAATTTTGGGGGGCTAAAAATACACAAATATTACTGAATTGTCATGTAAATTAAATTATATTATGTAAAAGGTTGATAATTAGGAGGCTTTTTTTCCATTTAATTAAATTTTAATAATCCATTTAACACTATGACATATTATAATCTGTAGACTCGACTGGAATAAGTTCAAAGTGCTCATAATTTATTATAAGCACAATTAAAAATTGTGTATTATGTAAAATATGGATGTTAGGAGGCTTTTTCCACATGCACATGCTTACTGATACACCAAATGAGGAAATACTGTAACTGTAAACTGTTTTTATATAATACATTAATTTAAACGTTATTTCAGAGTATCTCGTTTGGGTTAATGTGAAGGATGGATGATGCATGTGAAAAGTCCTCAGTTCTTCAGCAATGCTGCATTCGCTAATTACTCAGTCTGTATAATAATATCATGTTTGCAAACGATTTTACAAAATAGCATAATATTAAATATACTAGTTTTGGTATTGTGTACTCAATGAGATCAATAACCTGAATTTAAAAATGGATTAAAAGATGCAGATTCTGCACTGCACAGATATTCTCCCCGATGCACTGTGAGGTTTGTGAAACTTTGAATGTTTTGAATATGAGACGTGGTTTGTGTCTCATAGTGCATTCAGCGTGCGTCTGTGAGGTGTCTGTCGGCGCTGGGTTTCTGCTGTTGTGATTGTTCTAATCCAATAGCGCAGTGGCAGTCGTAATGGATGGAGGGTCATTTTTTTGTGATGTGTTGCAGAGAAAGAGAAGAGGACGGGGGGATGGTGTTATTGATCTGTCATACGTGCCCAGGCAGACTAACATACGTGAATGAGAGAGAGAGACCGAAGCAACGCTCTGCTGACGTTCACACTTCAGTCTGCAGATCACATGCTTCAGACTCGGAAAATCAAGCATTTCTCACAGGAGCACAGTGGTTTTATTGACTGGCTGTTAATGTGGTCATGTGTTGCTATGTAGAATTCACCAACCATTGGTTTGGGATCAGAACTGGATACTAATATTGACTGTTGAACAAGAAGAGTTTTCAGTGACTTATAGTCTTATTATTTTGCTATTTGCTAATTGCTATTTTTGCAATATGGAAATGTTAACAAAAAAATTATGCAAAAGGACACTAAATAGAGTACTGTCTCCCAAAATGTAACGGGCTCAACTCTTTTTTTAGTTTTTTATTATTATTTTTTTTTTTGATTTTCAGTTTTCACTTTAATTTGAAAGTCTTTTATTTATTGAAATTTAATTTTTTTATTTAATTTTTATTTTTTTATTTATTTTATTTTTTCTTATAGTAACCGTAACTAAAACGGAACCTGAAACTAAAATTAAAACCATAAATTAAAAAATAAACATTACTTGGAATAAAGTCAACGTTAAATGAAATGAAATAAAATATTACAAAATAATTTCAGCTAGTTAATTTAGTTTAACTTCATATACTAAAATAACTAAAAGTGAAATAAAAAATTATGATAATAACTATAGACATAATAAAACAAAAAACACACAACAAAATTACTAAATTAATTTTCTTTAATTTAGTAAAACATTTTTTTAAATACTAAATCATCTGTCAGAAAATAAAAACTATTAATAAAAATATAATAGAATTTAGTACTTAAATATATGTTTTTAATTTTAGTTACATTAGTACTTTAAACTGAAATAAACACTTTTTTTATGGTTTTAGTTAATAAACGATATCCCCGGCTCGACTTTTTAGTTTGATGAATAAGTCAGAAGTTATATATGTATTGCACCTGTGACCTGTGGATTTTAACACCATGTTATCCCATGATCCTCTTTGGTTTCACTCATTTATAACTGATTACTGAATGATATAATTTCAATGAAAATATACAGAATAATTATATTGTGTTTAATATTTAAATATGTTGAATACACAAGAAGTCGCCACTTTTCATATATTGACAATATATTTAGAGCTTAATATTATAGATTTACATGTGATAAAATAATCCACTGTTTGTCTATAAATATATTTAAACTAATTTATACTGTACATATTTATATCGGAGCATGAATGTCAAATATACGTACACTATATAGCAATAAAGCCTTAACAAAAATACAAAAAAATATAATATCTCGACACTTTTTTTCATGCATATTTTCATATAACATATTTTTCACCATGCAAACTATAAATTGATGTTAAAAGATGTGTTCAGCTTTATTTAAACCCATGCATTTTAATTCATTGTTTCGATGTAAACATGTAAAACGTGTAAAAACGGTCCATGCATATATTGCTGTATTTAAAAAAGAAATAATTATACAAG
>NW_020526557.1:0-15000 GCF_003368295.1 Carassius auratus | reverse complement strand
GGATCCGTTCCCCTGCGAGTGCAGGTGGCTGTGTGGGTGCATCCCGTTGAGATTAGAGATCATGCCGTGCCCGTGTCCGCCTAAACTCCGCGCGAGATGCTCCTCGCTCCGGGAAAGCATCGCCGCGTGCGACTCGAAGCCGCTTGGAGAGAGCATCTTGTCGTTGGGGAGGTGCGCGCCGGGCCCGTAGGCAGACAGCGCTTGTTGGGAGTTGTGCAGAGGACCGAGGCCGTTGGAGAGCGGGGATAACGGCTGGCCCATGCCGGACATCTCTTTGGGATAGTGGCCGTATAAGTTGCCCATGGACGCCAGGCCGCGGTCATCGCGCATGAGGGTGAAACTCCCGCTGACGTTCCCGGTGGCGAGGCGCTGGTGCGCGGCGTGGTGGTGATGCGGGTGCGTGTGCGGATGCGCGTGGTGGAACTTATCTGAGACTGTAGAGATCGGTGGCAGGTGCTGAAGCGGCGTGAGGGTGGTGTACGTATTGGACAAACTCATGCCCGACTCGCACATGGTCATAGCCGGATGCAGGTGGCCCGACAGCGCGGGGTCGCTCCGGTACTCACCGGCGCCCTCCAGGATCGAAGCCATGCTGGACACCATCGCCGAGCGCCCGTGGGACACCAAGTTCCGGTGGGAAGCCGACGACGGTCTGCCGTGCGAGGAATTCATCAAGTCTCCCGCTTGCGAGTGCGACGCAACGCCGTGCATGTTTCCAATGTTTTCCATCGTGAGTTCCATCGTTGAACGGGAAGAGCGCTCTCAGACCCGAACAAAAAGACCTTGTTTACGATTTCAAAACCAATCCATCGATTTCAACCCCAGTCAGTCCAACATGACGCGCCGAAGCTTTTGTCCTGGTTAAATCGCCGTTCAGTCTCGCGCGCGGAGCGTTCGGTGCGCGTGTGGCTCGTTCGCTGCACAGCAGAGCTTCTACTGAGAGGCGGGACGCGCGTCTGTCTTTGAACGAGAGCGCGCATCTGTGAGTGTGCGTGCGCGCGCGTGACGTGCGCTGACCGCGGTGCTGAAATCTCGTCTGTTCTACTGTCAATGTATGCGTGAATTCGCGTTCCTCTAGTCTAGAAAGAAGCAGCTACATTTAATAAGCCATATTTGTAGCATATTAATTATTTTAGTATGACCAGATGACCAGATTAAAACATAACAAACGGCCTCTTTTATTAAATAATATTTATGCAACAACAAATAGGCTACCTGTAGTCATATATGTTTATAACTCTAAATATGCATGCATAATTGTCTACTTCTCTAACAAGAAATGTTTTATTATATTTGAAAATGCAATCAATTTTCTGCTTGTTTCTTGTATTGAAAAGACGTTATTTTAACCACAAAATATAATAGATCAAAATATCGTTTTATTTTAAATGTCACTAGTTTTCTAATCCCATGCAAACTCTATATATACCTATAAAAGCTCTCGTTTCTAACTGGTGATGCACATGTCGGGTAACTGTTCAGCTCTGGCACGAAAAGCCTTTTTCGGTGGTCATTGATGAATCTGATCAATATATCGACTGACACTGATTAATTATGTTTTCTGACCCGGGGTGAGGGGGGCCGCTTAGGTCAGAAAGTTTTGGTGCAGAGAAGGATGAACGCAAACGACTTCCTAAAACCACATAATCAATGAAAATAATAATAATACTATCACATAAAAGTAGCGTTCATGTAATAATATTATTATTATTAATCTAAACTCAAAATGCACCTCGGTCTGTATGTGATCACAAATCGATTGCTATTTAGTTACATTTTTATTTATCTTGATATTTTAGTAATCTGTAATTACTTTGAAAAACACAAGTGCAAGCTTTCTAATGTAGCTATCATGCTGTAAAAATTATGCAATTTATTTTAAAGACTTATTTCAGCATAATCTAGGTTTTAGAAAAATGCTAATTTATGTAGTGAGGTTAATTAATGTAAAATGGTTAGATTTTTTGAATGTATCCATTTTTAGCTTGCATGAAAATATTTTTTTTTTATTAAGTTGCATCTGCCAAATAGCTACATTATCAGTTATTATAAATCTTTTCACTGGTGCTGTTCTGTTTAGGATGTCTTCAGCATCGTGCAGTCGGTGTAAAGGCGAATCTCCGAGAGGCCTGCAGAAGTGATGGCCTCGCTTTAGAGCTGTTAGCCAAACGAGCTCTGTGTCTCCTCGCCTTAATGTCCCTCTATTGATGAGCACTTCTATCGGAAATAAATTACGCTTCTCGAGCCAGCAGTGAATCGGTTACTGTGCGCGGTGCAGCGGCTCTGGAGCTTCTGAGCACCGGCGTGATGGATGCGCGAGCGCTCGCCGTTAATTCACCCACCGGTTCTGCGCGCGCCTTAAGACTTTAACCGGACACCGATGTGTGAGTCTTTATGAGTGAGGCTTACTTTATACACTGCAATTGTCTACAAATTCTTTGTATTCATAAATGTATAAATCATGTGCAAATGCACACTTGACTGGTCTTTAAATGTGTTGTCTTTATGTGCACGAGCGTTTGAAACTTTGCAGCTATTTATATGCATTTGCTTTTTAAATCAAAAGGCAAGAAGTTCTAGAGTTTATTATTTGTTTATTATTTACTTAAGATGTATTTGATATGACTATAATTATTTCAAATCATCAGCATCACTCTGTAAGCTGCTTTAGGCCGGTTAACTGAGTCTAAGTCTTGTTTTTTTATTTTGTAGAAATATAGGCCTAATGGAAAGCATGTTTGGGCTGTTATTTGTATATTTTTTTTTCATTTGCATTTTACAGATTTTCACAATTTATTACTGATCATTAATACCCTTTTTTTTCTTTAATTACTGTTTATAATTTAAAGAGATGCGCGTTCAAACTGCGTTGCCACTCTTTGCTCATTTTATTTTGTACATTTTTAATTGCATACTTTTATGCTTAATTGATTTATTCAATAAGAATAAAACGTTTCAGTTAACAAAAAACAAAAAAAGGATAAAAGGGTTATGTTATGGTTAGGTTATGTTGGTTCCGAGTTTCATGCATCTTTTTTTATTATTATTATTATTTTTTTTTAAGTTTTTTTAATCTTTGCGTTGCAAATTTGATGGGAACTTTGTCTATTTTTATAAGATAAAAGACAGTTTATGCCGTTCACTGTTGATATTGATCAGGCCTGAGGTGGACAACCAGAGAAAGTCAGAGAACAATCTTTTACACTCGTTGTGATTTTTACGGGCTTTGTTTTGTCTTTCACGTGTTATCTCTAAAAAATATATTTTTAATTTTAGTGTTTTAATTGTATGTATGTATATAATATAATAAATTATTGAACATTATTATTATTATTATAAAATATATAATTACAAAATAACAGTGCTAAAATATTTGTTTTATCATTTTTAATAAATAGCCTAATTGAGCGAAGATTTAGGTCAAAAATTATTATTGAATTAAAAAAAAATTTTAAAATAAAGATGTTTTAAAAATCTAGCCTATAAAAAAGTTTTTGACATTGATCTAAAATATTGTGAGTTTGAACACGTGAAAGATATTAAATTAGAGCCTTAAAATATTACGGAGAAATAGCCTAATATTTGAGTCTGTTCAATGGCTGCTGTTTATCACAAGATTTGATTAATGCATATTTCAGGCTCTGTGGAATTCATTCACATTTCTTTTCAAATGATCAAAGTTAGTATTTCGGACTATCTAATTTAATATAGTTTTATTTTTTTTTATCTTTCATGTGCTCGCATTAAACCTCACGAGCGTCGCTTCACGTTCAGCAGATGTCTGTGTTTTTCAGATCTTCAGAGATGTTGAGGAAAGACCTCCTGTATCAATGCCATCGGAAATCAATAGCCTTTAGGTCAATGGAAACACACAGATTTAGGCTCTTACGCAGCATATTAACCTCTTTAAACTCGAAATAAGACGAAACCTGAGGCATGCACGAGCGCCTGATACTTCCGCTTCTCTCTGAAACACAGAATTAAGATGAAAGACATTTATCACTCTCCTGTAACTCATTAACATTGATGTTTGAACGCTAATCGAAACAAATGCCGTCTGTAGATTGAGGTTTTAAATTCATCATTGCATGTAAACAAAATTTGCAAAACGGAAAAAAAAAATATCATGAGAAGACAAATTAACAGATTTAGATTAGGCTATTTTATTTTTATTGTAAAATTAAATATGTATAAAAAATAGTTGAAATATGCTCGTGAAAAGTTTATTTCATTAAAAAGACATCTTGAACCATTTTAATTGAACTAAAATCGCTATTGCTACTCTCAAAGAGAAATCTGAATTAGCAGTTAGTTTTAGTATTAGCAGATAGGATTTGGTAATATTTAATAACTATTATTAATATGTAAAAATACAAAATATCCCATGTGCTACTTTTTATGTACAAAATATTAGGTTTGTATTTAAACACGTTTTATTTGCTTGTTTACTTTTACCCGTGTTCCCAACATTTGGGGATGTTACCGATTTTATTTTATGCCAAGGCCTGCAAAAAAAATAATAATAATATTAATAAAAATGCACGTTTTTCACTCTATTCTGTGCTTAATTTGTGTGGTAAACGGCTAATATATATACAAATAAAAAATAAAAACATTTCCGTAATGAAAACAGCATCACGTGGCTTCAGGCCTATAAAGAAGATTCTGCATCTGTATGAATTCATAATTCAGACATGACTGTGCAGCAATCGATGATAC
The DNA here is from genome assembly GCF_003368295.1 of Carassius auratus. Lineage (NCBI taxonomy): Eukaryota > Metazoa > Chordata > Actinopteri > Cypriniformes > Cyprinidae > Carassius > Carassius auratus. The sequence goes on along the minus strand of NW_020526557.1, from coordinate 10,281 downwards.
AAATGCCTTTAACTCTCACAGGCGCAGAGGATAAATGCATAAATATGACATGCATCAAAAATACTTCATTATAAGTGTATAAGAGCAGACATTATTATATGCACGCAGTAGAGACAGAAAGTGTAGCTTTCTCTGCATTTTATGGGCTGGATATATATGTACACACACACACACACACACACACACTCTACAGAAATCAAACGGATCCTAAATAAATCAGTGCTTTTTGTTATTGTCACGTGCTGCAATGCGAACGCTGCGTACAGTTGTGACATATTCGATGCTCTTTAATAGTGTGACATTTGGCGAACAGGTGCTGATGAAGAATGACATCCGATTGACCTTACAGCTTTTCCTCTGCAGATTATGAAATATGTATGTTGATCGATGACTTTTGCCCTGAACGGCACCTAAAGACGCTCTTTAGCAGTCCGAGCATGCTCCTTTTATAATCATTAAACTCTCGCACATGCACAAAACATATTTTGTAAAAATATATAAATAAATGCAATAATTAAACATCTCAGGGCTTAAATTCATTGGAGCACCGGTTGCTAAGAAACAGACAGAGAGATGGATTGAGAAGGAATAGTCGATCAATTCTACACAGAGGGGGAGAGAAAGTGGTACAATTTGCCTTTTTTTTTTTTTTTTTTTTTTGCAAAGAGATATAAAACAAAGCTATATTTGAATGCATATACTAGTATTCACTTTATTTCTCAGAGCGGAAGTAGCCATTCACTGCTATAACTAGAAGAGTAACACGGTGCAGTAAACTGGAAATGCATTTGTGCGACTTACTATAATGTTTATGATTATGATGATGAATTAAAACAATAAATGTTTAGCGCCCACTCCCGTGTTATAAACAATGCGGATAGATTCACACTTTATTATTATGCATATACTAATTAAACATTCATATTCATGCATGTAAAATGACCCTTAAAAGATAAATACTCACCAGAATCAGAAGTATGCTTTTACTCACACAAGCTTCTCAAAGTACAGACATGCATAGAAATTAAAGTAAAATATAACACAATAATTGCATGATGGTGGATTTAATTCATGATACATAATACATTCTTTATCCTGTCCATCATGAATCATGAATTTGATCACTCATGTCCCCATGCACATAACCACTCGTCTGCAGGAAAACACACATGTACACACACACACACACACACACACACATGTTGTGTTATGTCTGTGCAGAGCATATTAAGAACAGATATTGATCTCCTCATGCAGTCAGCTCTGTCTCATCTCTATTCTGTGCTGGACTCTACAGTAGCACTGAATGCCTAACTCTCTGTTTTTCTCTTCCTCCAGCAGAGGAGATGCGTTTCGATCATCGACAGAGGAGAGAGGGAATTTATTAGGACAAAAATATCTGGGATCTCTATGGAAACACAATGAAGTCAGAAACTCTGGCCCAGTTTAAAGCAGAGCAGCATCTTTCTGCACATGCAGGTTTTGTGATGTAATGCACCGGTGCAACAATGTGTGAAACACCGTATCCCACAATGCAATGCACTACCTTATTTTGCTACACACAAGGAAGTTATTTTCTGAGAATGTGCGAGAGTTCATGATGATGTGAAATAATGTTACATTAGACACATTCTATGTGAGAAAAATGGAATGTTCCCGTAACATTTTTAAAGCATGATGTTAATAGAATGTTCGTTCAAAGTTACAATAATGTTCTCAAAATGTCATTTATACGTTGCTCGTGGAGTGTTTTGCTTCTAAAATGTTTTAGTTGGATGTTCCTGCTCTTATCTGGTGTGGACAGAGCGTAACTAATCAGAGCCTGTTTACTGCAGGGATTAATTGATCATTTATTATCAGCTGATAAACTGTGAATGTGGACCAATGAGAGGCTCTCATCAGACACCGCTGGCCAATGGGAGCAGAGAACAGAGGAGAGTGACACCAGAGGGGTCCATCAGAATACAGTAAATCTATAAATTACTACAGTAAACCCACTACCATATTAACATCCTAGTATTTCTAAGTGAAGTAACTGTGGAATACATTTAGTACAAAATTTGCTGTGCACATGGCTTTGGCACCGTATCCCACAATGCAATGCTCTTAACTTGACCTTCCATTTGAAGTGTGAAAAAAACCCTTGTGATCTAAACATATAGCTGGACACGACATAATATATTAAACATAACGAGAACATGGTATTGCATGCAACTATCTAAATATATTAAATATGTATCCATATATATTAAATACATTTAAAAAGCTGTTAATTGCTTTCCATATTAGAAAAACGTATTTTATTTTTTGAATATTTTCTGAGTTATTAGTATTTTATTTATTTTTTTGTTGCATATTTTAAATTAAATGTATTTATGTATTTGTTTAGTTTGTTTTGGATTGGTTTCGTGAACATTGGTTGTTTTTTTTTATATTTCTCTGCTTTAAGTGTGTGTTTAACAACTGAAAACATTTCCTTTATTTTTTTTTATTATTGTTGAATTATTATAGATGTCCTTGCTATCTCTGTCCATCCTACAGGAAGTGACATCATTAATTAGAGGGAAATCAGCACCACAAATATGAGCAATGATTTGATGAATTCTGTGTTTAAATCATATAAATTCATTATGTTAAACTGGATCTGTGCCCTAGTTCTCATCTGCACCTGGATCCTTTCAAACCTCCGATCATAACCAGAGGAGAAATATGGCAGCCTCATTTTTTCCCTTCCACAGGAATATTGATTTTGCGAGGGAACAAAGGAGGATGGAAAACGCTGGAGACAGACAGAGTGTGAGGAAAGCATGTCATTTATTCTGAGATTAAATCTAGATTCTGCTTCACAGTAAGCAGATCAAGTTTGAAACAGCACAGTGGATGCATTTCTATTAAATCTGAAACATAACATCAAATGTCCACAAGACTTCAGATCACACACACCGAGCATGTAATGAAGAACAAAACGCCTGCATTCGTGATGAAGTGTGTGTGACGCTGAGTGTGTGTGTGTGTGTGTTGTTCAGGTTTACAGTATGTGAGAGTGTTGAGCTTGTGTTTGGGTGATTAGTCTGGTTGGCCAGCGATAGAGAGAGTTGATCAATACTGCATCGATCGGAGCTTCAGAGCGTCAGGGGGATTGAGAGAGAGAGAGAGAGAGAGAGAGAGAGAGAGAAGGGCTGCAGGTTGACTTTTAAAAATCCTTTACTCTGGAGATGACAAATAATCCTTGGAATTGGAAGGAACACGAAAACACTTGGATTTCCAGCTGAATCCAGCCGTGGAGAGACACACAAGCTGGTTTACACACAGTTAGAGAATGTTTCCACCAACATGCTTCACTCTCAAAATAAATACATAAATAAAGCAAAGGGGCGGATGATGGATATGGAAGGCAAATGGGGCCAAAAACTTGAATGCATGAAATTCGTCTGTGTCAGCATGCACTGTTTTTCTATGTTAATGCAACAGCAGCCGAAGACAGTGCTGTATATTTCTATATGTTCTATGTGTATTATAGTTTTTATATTTTACATTTTCATTTTCATTGCAGTTAAAGCTCTATTTTTGTTAATTTTATTATTATTATTCTAAATGTGTCTATGTAGTTTCTTTGTTTATTTTTAGTTTTTTTTATTCATTTTATTTTTATTTTTTATTTAAGTTTTTGGTAATTTTAGTGCATCAAGTGTAACAAATATAAGAATGGAAAAATATATTTTATTTTAATATATTTTTAAGAAACCAACTCTTTAATGGTTTTAGTTTTAGTTAATAACCTCTGGTTGCTTGGGTATTAATAGTAGTTTCTATGCTGTTTATTATATTTTCCAAATACTATTATAGGTTTTATTATCATTTTGAATTAATGTTTATATTTTCCATTTTTATTTTAATTTTAGTTGAAGTTTTAGTAATTTCTTCTGTGTTTTAATAAAAAAATCAACATAGTTATTTATTTATTTGTTTATTTATTATTATTTATTATTTTTATCTTTTAGTTTTAGTTATTTTAGTACATAGAGATAAACTAAATGAATATGAGAAATATTGCCTTGGCATCTAACTAGAATTATTATTGTTTTTTTAAAAGTATTTTATTTCAGTTCATGATTATTGTATTTCAAGTTTTAACTTACTTTGGTTAACTATAATAGCCCTGGTTGCTAGGGTATTCTGATTGGTTGATATGTAGTTGCTAGGGCGTTATGTTGATTGTTACTTCTTAAGTTGAAAGCTGAAGTCTACTAATAATTTTTTTCCTAATACAAATAAAATACCATTTTATTTGTAATACTCACCCTAAAATGTTGCTTTTATTCCAGGAACCAAACAATATTTCTAAATAAAGCCTACATTAAAAAAGAAAAAAACTCCAAAATACTATTCATTCAACTCATTCTTATGAATGCAACATTGCTTTTATCCTCATAAATGACTGTCAGTTGCATGCATTTGTTGTTTGCAGGTGTTTTCTGCACTGAAGTGGATTAAAGTCTTCATAGTGTTTCGTTACGGCTTGCAGCGCCAATGCAATGAGTGCAATCAGGCTTTATAAAAACACACCGTGGATGAGAGTTGGGAAGCTGATTGGAGAGCCTTACAGAAGTGTGTGTGTGTGTGTGTGTGTTCACAGCCCCTGAACGCTGCAAAAGGCATTGTTATTAGTATTGATCCATATCCTTGACTTAGGTGGTAAAAATGTGCTCTATTATTAGGCTGTGTGCTGTGTTTTCACTATTTGAGAGCGGTCCTCTCCAGGATGAGATGTGTGGAAGCCTCTAAATCTTGTCTCAAATACACAATGAAGACCTTTAAAGGTCAGGTTACCTTAATATGGACCTCCAGTCTAATGGAAATTGCATATTGTTGTTGGTCTCTCTCAACTGGAGCATGAATGTTGTGAAAGTGTTAAATAGATGCACTTTAAAAACAAACCAAAATGACTCTTTAGAGAAAAGGAAATAAAGGAAAAAGAGTCAGTGAGATACTCATATAGAGTTTTTTAATGTGTTGAATTGGTTACTTTATTTTTTTTTTTTTTAGCTAAAGTTAGTCAGTATAGACTTCATTAGTTTTTATTTTAATTTTAGTTTTAGTTTTTTTTTGCATTAAGTAAAATAAAATTAAAAGGAGAAAATGTTGCCCTTGGCAGTTTATATATTCTATTTTAGTTCATGTTTATTTATTTTAAATATTATTTTTCCCAAATTTTTTTTTATGGTTTTAGTGTCATTGAGATATTATTATTGATTTTATTAATATGTTGAAACATTTTTTAATTTTATTTGTAATTTTTATTATTATTTTTTTTTTGTTAGTTTTATTTTTTTAATATCTATATATTTTTATATACATTTTCATTTCAGTTGTGCTCTTTGTTTTTTTAGTACATCAAATATATATATTATTATATATAAAAAAAACATTTAATATATTTTACTTTATATCAGTTAACATTATTTTAGTTAATAACATAACAACCTATATAAAATGAAGTGTTTATGTGTGTTTTTTGCAGGTGGATTCAGTGTGGCCGTATGTATGTCGGGTCAAATTTGACTAGGCACACTTTTAGTGCACCTCGTTGCCATAAGTCAGAGGTCAAAGGTCAGCAGAGGTGACCTCTCATGTGCTATTGCTCTGATCACCATAATCAGATCTAAAGGCACTTGAGTATCCAGAAACATTTACTGAGATTCAGAACAATAATACATGTTTGCTAATGATTTAGCATCTGCGGAAGGTTTTATTGTTGTCATGAATATATATATATATATATTTGTATTCTCCTGTCCTGCTTTTCTCTTCCACAAACGGACATTAAAGCATTAACAGAGACCAAAAGATGATCGACTCTATAAAAATCTAAAGAGACCCTTAACTAAATCAATGGCTGAACCGGTTCACTTTCACCCTCCTTCAGAAGGGTTCAGAAAAGGTCAAAGGTCAACCGTTTGTGTTAAATTCTCCAGCAGAGATGTTACGTAACATGGCACCGTTTATGAAGAGTCACGCGTCGGAAACGTTTCATTGGCGTCAAAGGAAGAAGCTTGAGGTCAAGAGAGTTCAGGTATCTTCTTAAATAACACTTATGTGCTCCATAACGAGTCCATAACGAGAAAATACAGCGGAGCATCGCAGAAATAAATTACATTTCAACAAACATTTTCCTAGTTAACAGCTGTTTTGAATTGTAATAATATTTCACAGTTTTTACTGTATTTTTGATCAAATAAATGCCGCTCTGGTGCACAGAAGAGAACGATTCCCGGAGCTCATGGTATAGGTTTGTTTTATAGGATATTATAAATCTCATGGTGTAAAAAGGGAATGGGATTGCAACTTTCCTAACCTGCTGTTTCTCGTTCCAGATTGTTGCTGTAAAACCAGGCAGAATTATTGACGATGGATGTTTACTGTTGTACTGTGATTTCTCGCCGGACAGCTTTACATTTTAATTTGATCTGCAGGAGATTTTTTTCTTTGCCCTTGTTCTCATCTTTCCGCCCCAGGACTCTAACACAGGGCTGTCCTGATCGTGCCGCTGCTTTTAAATTAATATATTGATATTGACAAGCCATCTGCTGCAAGGCATAAATTATTGGGAGGAAGAAGGCTTTGATCACGTGTCTGTTAGCATCCATGAGGACAAATACACCCCTCTGGGATGAACTCGGCTTTAAACATGCGTTCAGCAGCAGAAGCTTTAACAATCTACATTTACATTCATGCACTGAACAGATGCTTTCATGCAAAGCACATTGCATCTGATCACTTCTAATGTTTGCTTACACAAAACACAGGTAACATGCTGTGAAAATGCTATTTCAGCCTTTCTGTGTCATCATTTCATTCAATGTATTCCTTTCCATTTCTTTGTAATTATTTCTGAAACTTTTCTAGCAATTTATAAAGAAAAGATGTTTGAAAAATCATTTTTTTTTTCAGTGCATGAAAACATTTCACATTTCCCTTAATAATCTAAAGAAACTATACTTTTGCATAATACAATTTAAGCCTAGAAATATGCATGAAATGTCATATTATTGTGATGTAAAAAACAATAGTGTATTATAAGTATTCATAAATAATTATACTATTATGTATAAATGTAAATTTTACTGGATTAAATTTATGCTGATTTAATAAAAAACATTGTATTATAATTTTTTTATATTATTCGATGTATGCAAATACTGTACTGTACTAATGAGACTAAATCATTATTATTACTATTAATAATAATAATAATAATAATATATGCATTGCTATTTATATATATATATATATATATATATATATATATATATATATAAATACTTATTTTATATAATGATTTAAATACAAAATATAAATAATATATACAAATAAAAATATATTCTTATTTTATATAATATGTTTTATTACCACAAATAATGTATTATAATGAGAATTTGAGAGAAGTTGTATTTAATTTTCATGCATTTAATGTGACAATGCAATCTTTTTTCAGAAGGAACTATTTTAAACCAAGAATATGTTTCACTATTTTCAGATTTTTATCATCTATTATTATTACAATTATCACAATTTTTGAATGTCAAGCCTTAAGAAATATAATTGTGGCTGAGTTCCCTGATTTACATGCATCAGACTGGTCAATATTCTAATCATCCTGATGAAGGTTGTGTTGGTTAAAAGAACGGCCAATCAGTGAGAGTACTGTCCGGTCCTCTGGCCACTGCTGACCCCGCGACCCCTTGAGTGACCCTCAGGTCAAAGGTCACCTCCTAAGGTCAACCATCTCTGGCCACTGCACTGGACAGAGTCGTCTCCAATGGATACGCGGGTGACCCCAGAGCCTGTGGGAGTCATGGAAACGACCTCTGGATATCCGGCTGGTGTAGACTCCCTCTGCTGGATCTGAACAAACAGAAGAACAAAAGCTGCTGGGTGTTTCTGCGTTTGTTGAATTAAAATGTTGATAATAACCTCAGTCTGCATCTAAAACCAGTCTAGACGTATACAGCAAGCTGTTCTTCATCCTTCACATTTGTATTTCTTCAAACTGAATGCAGGATTATTTCCATAGAGTGTATAACGCTGGTTGATCTATTCTATCCTCATGTCTTTTCCTTTCATTTGAGACTTTGACCTTTCTTTTCCAATGTAAGAAGAACAGTTGAGCGAGTGGATGTCTTTGTCTTTGTCCTGGGAGTTTTCTGGTCATCTGCAGTGTTCATACATTAATGGTGAATTATGGCCCTCTAGTGATGTGAAGGTATAAAACACTTTACTGGTTCAGTTTCTGCACCAGTGAGCACCAGTATGATGTTTGGAGCATTTAACATGATTGTTTAATGTTTTTGGTGTCTGTTCACCAAGGCTGCATTTGTTAATCGAAAATACAGTACACAATTATGAAACATTATTACAAATAAAATAACTTTTTTTTTTTCTGTGAATCTGTGTTAAAGTGTAATTTATTCTGTATTTTCAGCATCATTCCTCCAGTCTTCAGTGTCACGTGATCTTCAGAAATAATCAGAATAATATGATGATTTACTGCTCAAGAAACTTGATTATCATCAGTGTTGGAAACACATGAGTTCTGTGGAACCCGCTGATGTCACAGGTCACGTGACTCTCTGACTGATGACGTACGCTCGCTGCTAGAGGCTCGATTCTGGCGTGATTCCACGCTTTTACGCGTTTTATATCTATCTACGTTTGCTGATTCTGTCTGATCATGTCCACAGATGTGTTGGAAGCCACAGTAAGTAGATTCGCGTTGAAAACCGCCGTTTATGACACTGTCTTATCGCAATATCGCCTTCATGTGCTGCGTTTTTAATTGTTTTTGCAAACTTCACAATGAAAATACTACATAAAATCGAGAGGAAAAAATATCTTACTAGAATTAAGCTAGCTGTCACTTTGAATATTCGGGTTTAGAGCCAAACATCAAGTTTGAGTCTTAAATTAAAATATTTTTGTGACTTCTATTCTAGTTTGACGTTTTATTGCCTTAATTCTGCATTTTTATGTAGATGTGTTTTTTGGAAATGGCTTGGTGTGGTATTTTATGTTTGAGAAAAATAACAAATCTCTGAGTTATTAGCAGGTTGTGTGTTGTGACAACTTACCCCACGTAGTGTAGTGTGACAACATGCCCCGAATCTTTTGTATCCTTTTTTTTTTTTTCAAGATTATTTTTTTTTAACAATAGTGTAGATGTTCAACAGCCAAATCTTCAAGGTTTGTGCCTTCACCGAAACTGCTAAAGTAAACCGTGAGAAATGTTCACTTGACTTACTTCTTTTCCTCTGCTGTTCATCGGTCTCTCACCTGTCCTGCAGGTGATGCTGGAGGCCTTGCGTGTGACCGAGCTTCGTCTTCTGCTCTCCAAGATGGGCAAGAGTAAAAGCGGCCTGAAGAAGGATCTCATGAAGAGAGTCGTGGATCTGCTGCACAATGAATGCAATCCTGAGCTTCTGTCTGCTGTCCGGGAGCTGCACAAACTCCGACAGGTTTCCAAAGACGCCCGCAGGAGCTCAAAGCCCAGTCCTGTACAAATCATCTCCATGCCGGCGTGTGTCTCGCCCGAGAATCTCCAGTCACCCGTATCGGTCTCTACAGAACCTCAGATGATCAAACTGCCCTTCTACCAGACGCTGGACACCATCCTGCCACCGGCTCCTCTGGGTACGATGCATACGTGCGAATATGTAGTATTTAATCATGCTTTCAGTTTCTGTGGCATCAACACCAAACTGAATAATTTTACTTCATTTGTCACATCAGGAGTATATAGGTGCAATGCAATAAGGTGGTAAACATACAGATTCCCTTATGTAGTACCTAAGTTCTTGATGTGGATCGTGTGTATGTATTTTCAGTGCCCATGTTTGAAGGAGCCATGCAGAACTCAGATTTCTTGTTTCATCTCAGTGCGAGTCAACAAGCTCAGATCCAGAACAGCAAGTGAGTTCCTGTCACTCTTTATACTTCATCAAAGACCTTCACAGACAGTTTGTAGTCATTGATGTTTATATTTGATATGTGTGTATACATAGATACGTGCATGCATATACAGTACAGACCAAAAATTTGGAAACATTACTATTTTTAATGTTTTTGAAAGACGTTTCTTCTGCTCATCAAGCCTGCATTTATTTGATCAAAAATACAGAAAAAACTGTAATATTGTGAAATATTATTACAACTTAAAATAATAGTTTTCTATTTGAATATACTTTAAAAAATAATTTATTCCTGTGATGCAGCGCTGAATTTTCA
>NW_020526556.1:0-20568 GCF_003368295.1 Carassius auratus | reverse complement strand
TATTTCAGCATTACTGGACTCAGAAAGCTGTAGAACTGACTGCAATCTTGGATCATTGAAGTCCTAACATTAGTTTTGTGCATATAACTTCTAACACATTAAAAACTGTCTTTACAGCATTGCAGAAAACATTGTATTCATAAGACATAAGCTTGTTTCAGTTTGGCAAGATTTGCACTGAATACTGAAATGAAACCAGCTTCTCTAATAGAGAGAAAAGCTTTTGAGCAGATTTGGGCTTGATTTCACTTCATTTGAACAGAAACACTATTTCAGCATTACTGGACTCAGAAAGCTGTAAACTGACAATCTTGATCATTGCAGTCCTTAACATTAGTTTTTGTGCATATAACTTCTAACACATTAAAAACTGTCTTACAGCATTGCAAAAAACATTTCATTCATAAGACATAAGCTTTGTTTCAGTTTGCAAGATTTGCACTGAATATTGAATGAAACAGCATTCTCTATTAGAGAGAAAAGCTTTTGAGCAGATTTGGGCTTGATTTCACTTCATTTGAACAGAAACACTATTTCAGCATTACTGGACTCAGAAAGCTGTAAACTGACAATCTTGATCATTGAAGTCCTAACATTAGTTTTTGTGCATATAACTTCTAACACATTAAAAAACTGTCTTACAGCATTGCAGAAAACATTGTACTTCATAAGACATAAGCTTGTTTCAGTTTGGCAAGATTTGCACTGAATACTGAATGAAACAGCTTTATCTAATAGAGAGAAAAGCTTTTGAGCAGATTTGGGCTTGATTTCACTTCATTTCAACAGAAACACTATTTCAGCATTACTGGACTCAGAAAGCTGTAAACTGACAATCTTGATCATTGAAGTCCTAACATTAGTTTTTGTGCATATAACTTCTAACACATTAAAAACTGTCTTACAGCATTGCAGAAAACATTGTACTTCATAAGACATAAGCTTGTTTCAGTTTGGCAAGATTTGCACTGAATACTGAATGAAACAGCTTTATCTAATAGAGAGAAAAGCTTTTGAGCAGATTTGGGCTTGATTTCACTTCATTTGAACAGAAACACTATTTCAGCATTACTGGACTCAGAAAGCTGTAAACTGACAATCTTGATCATTGAAGTCCTAACATTAGTTTTTGTGCATATAACTTCTAACACATTAAAACTGTCTTACAGCATTGCAGAAAACATTGTACTTCATAAGACATAAGCTTGTTTCAGTTTGGCAAGATTTGCACTGAATACTGAATGAAACAGCTTTATCTAATAGAGAGAAAAGCTTTTGAGCAGATTTGGGCTTGATTTCACTTCATTTCAACAGAAACACTATTTCAGCATTACTGGACTCAGAAAGCTGTAAACTGACAATCTTGATCATTGAAGTCCTAACATTAGTTTTTGTGCATATAACTTCTAACACATTAAAAACTGTCTTACAGCATTGCAGAAAACATTGTACTTCATAAGACATAAGCTTGTTTCAGTTTGGCAAGATTTGCACTGAATACTGAATGAAACAGCTTTATCTAATAGAGAGAAAAGCTTTTGAGCAGATTTGGGCTTGATTTCACTTCATTTCAACAGAAACACTATTTCAGCATTACTGGACTCAGAAAGCTGTAAACTGACAATCTTGATCATTGAAGTCCTAACATAAGTTTTTGTGCATATAACTTCTAACACATTAAAAACTGTCTTACAGCATTGCCAGAAAACATTGTATTTCATAAGGCATAAAGCATCTTTCAGTTTGGCAAGATTTGCACTGAATACTGAATGAAACAGCTTTCTCTAATAGAGAGAAAAGCTTTTGAGCAGATTTGGGCTTGGATTCACTTCATTTGAAACAGAAACACTTATTTCAACATTACTGGACTCAGAAAGCTGTAAACTGAGAATCTTGATCATTGAAGTCCTAACATAGTTTTTGTGCATATGACTTCTAACACATTAAAAACTGTCTTACAGCATTGCAGAAAACGTCCCTAGGTTACGTATGTAACCCTAGTTCCTCGAGGGAACGAGACGCTGCGTCGATCGCATTTGGGGAACGCCTTTGGCAAGAACAACTCTGAATATCGTGTGCAATCAGTTCAATGGAAGAGCGTGACGTCACGGACGGGGTGACGTAGCGACCAGGAAGCTATAAAGGCACGTGCCACGCAGCTGGCTTCAGCTTCGAGTAGGGAAGCAAGCGCAGGCAGGGGTGCCGGGAGTATGGCTCGGCGACGCAGCGTCTCGTTCCCTCGAGGAACTAGGGTTACATACGTAACCTAGGGACGTTCCTCTTCGGGAACTCGAGCTGCGTCGATCGCATTTGGGGAACGATGTGCCAACGCTGCCAGACTACCAAACCCCTGCCTAGTGTGTATCCGTAGAGCACAGCTTAGGACGAGAGGACAGAAGAGCCAGGAGCGGCTCGCATATCGAGATTGTAAAATCTGGCAAATGTAGAGGGCGTGGACCACCCCGCAGCGTTGCAGATGTCCAAGAGGGACACACCTGCCAGGAAGGCCTTAGAGGCAGCCATACTCCGCGTAGAGTGAGCCTTGGCTCCCAAAGGAAGGGGAAGACCAGAGGACTCATATGACTCGTTGATAGCCTCGACTATCCAACGGCTAAGGGTCTGCTTAGAGGCAGGAGAACCCCTGTTAGTAGGACCGTAGCATACAAGCAATTGGTCGGATTTTCTCCACAGGGCAGCTCTGTGGACGTATGCGTCCAGTGCTCGCACTGGACACATACAATTTAGCTTCACCTGGTCTGGCTCCCGAAAGGGAGGAGGACAGAAGGCCTGCAGTACGACAGGTTGTGGTGTGACAGAGGGAACTTTAGGAATATAACCCGCTCGAGGGTAAAGAAATGCTTTGGCCATACCAGGGGCAAAGTCTAGATAATTAGGGGCCACCGAGAGGGCCTGGAGATCTCCAACTCTCTTTAGAGAAGTAATAGCCAATAATAGGGCAGTCTTAAGTGTCAGATGTCTGTCTGATATTTCTTGAATTGGCTCGAATGGAGCTTTGCAGAGAGCCTCTAACACCACAACCAGATCCCATGGGGGAATACGGGACCGTACTGGAGGTCTCAGCCTCAGTGCACCTCGGAGGAAACGTGTAACTAGGGGGTGTCTACCCAGTGACTGGTCACTGAAAGGGACGTGGTAAGCAGCTATGGCCGCCACGTACACCTTTAAGGTGGAGTGGGTCAACCCCGCAGAGAGCCTAGCTTGTAAAAACTCCAGAACTGTACCAACTGGGCAGTTAGCAGGGTCAAGGTGGCGATCTCTGCACCATGAAGTGAAGAGTCTCCACTTCAGGGCGTACAGTTTCCTCGTAGAGGGAGCTCTGGATTGGAGTAGGGTCTCAACAACCTCGGTTGAGAGACCAGCTGCTAACAGATGTGCCCCCTCAGGGGCCACACCCACAGCTTCCACAACTCCGGGCGAGGGTGAATTATTTTGCCCTGCGCCTGAGAGAGTAGATCTGTCCTGATCGGAATCTGCCATGGAGAGCCGTCGAGGAGAGAAATCAGATCTGCGAACCATACTCGGCCCGGCCAGAACGGGGCTACTAACAACAGACGGACCCCGTCCCGGCGTACTCTCGCCAGAACTCCCGGGAGCAGAGCGATGGGGGGAAAAGCATACAGACGAAGCCTCGGCCAAGTCTGCGCCATGGCATCTAGTCCCAGTGGAGCTGGGTGAACTAGAGAGAACCAGAGGGGACATTGCGATGTCTCTCGAGTCGCGAAGAGGTCCACCTGAGCTTTGCCAAATATCTGCCATATCTGCTTCACCACCTCGGGATGGAGCATCCATTCCCCGGGCCTCGGCCCCTGTCTCGACAGCATGTCTGCTCCCACATTCAATCGCCCAGGAATATACACTGCTCTTAACGAGAGGAGTTTGCCCTGGGACCACAGGAGGATCTGGTACACCAGCTTGTACAAGGGGCGTGAACGCAGACCCCCCTGGTGATTGATATAAGAGACTACCGCTGTGTTGTCGGTGCGCACTAACACATGACAGCCTCTCAGGTCTGGGAGGAAATATTTTAAAGCTCGATACACTGCTAGCATTTCTAGACAATTGATGTGCCATGTTAGATGGCGACCGCTCCACAGACCGCGGGCAGGGTGGCCACTCATGACCGCACCCCAACCGGTGAGGGACGCATCTGTCGCTAGCGTTACACGGCGACCAAGAGCTCCCAGCACCGGGCCCTGATTCAAGAACCAAGGTTTCTTCCATATGTCTAAGGCACGAAGGCATCACCGCGTGACCTGAATAGTTCGGAAAGGATTTCCCCTCGGGGAAAACCCCTTGGTCTTGAGCCACCACTGAAGGGGCCTCATGTGCAGGAGACCAAAAGGTATCACGTTGGACGCAGCTGCCATGAGCCCTAACAGTCTCTGAAACTGCTTCACAGTGAGTGACTGGCCTTCTCTGACTCTCTTGACTGATGTGAGGATCGACTCGATCCGAGCAGGAGACATACGTGCCTGCATCGTGGTCGAATCCCATACTACGCCTAGATAGGTGGTTCTCTGAACTGGAGAAAGTACACTCTTCTTGGCATTCAGTCTCAAACCCAGCTCCCCCATGTGTGCGAGAACGACATCTCGATGTCGAACCGCCATCTGCTCTGATTGAGCTAAGATCAACCAATCGTCGATATAATTTAGAATGCGGATGCCCTGCATACGGAGGGGTACCAGAGCCGCATCTACACACTTCGTGAACGTGCGGGGTGAGAGTGCAAGGCCGAATGGAAGTACTCGATATTGATAAGCTTTGCCCCCGAAAGCAAACCTCAGAAACTTCCTGTGTTGTGGAAGGATGGATATGTGGAAGTATGCGTCTTTGAGATCTATCGTGACAAACCAGTCCTCGGATCTGATTTGAGCTACAACCTGTTTGACAGTAAGCATTTTGAACTTCAGTGACATAACTGAGAGGTTTAACTGACGTAGGTCTAAGATCGGACGCAACCCCCCATCCTTCTTTGGAACTATGAAATACCGGCTGTAGAACCCGGATTCCCTGTCTAGAGGAGGGACCACCTCGATGGCCTCCTTCCTTAATAGGGTATTCACTTCTTGTTCCATAACCAGAGCCTGCTGGGGGCCGACGACTGTCGGTGTAACCCCATTGAATTTCGGCGGTGGACGGCCGAATTGAATAGCGTAGCCTCTTTCTACTGTGTGCAGGACCCATTGAGAAACATTTGGCAGAAGTTTCCACGCTGCTCGAAAATGTACTAAGGGAATCAGTCTCTCGAGACTGATCTCTGGTGTAAGAGGCCCCCGAAGGGGAGGCGAGCTTCCCAGCTCCGCTACGCTCACGGGCGGAAATAACTGGGAGGGACGCTCGCGGGAGACCGCTGCGCCCTGAAACACTGGCAGGGTTGGCAGACCGGCCTCCAGAGGGTACCGGGGAGAGGCGGGCACCGTATACTGAGGTGGGAACCGCTCTGACCCCGTAGGGGCTACCCTCGAGGTCACCGGTAGCATGGCGTCAGGACCTCTTTGTCGAGGACTTCCTAGCTTCGATAATAGTACGAAGATCTGATTTTAATCTAGGAGCCCCCGACTCAGAGCGTCGCTTAGACCCTCGGTCCCGGCGTGGGGGAGCACGAGTGGCGACGCTGTGCTTTTGAGCCTCGCGGTATGAGGAGCCTGCTAGTGGCGTGGGTATCTCCCGTCCAGATAACCCACAAGAGCGACGAGGGAGGAAACTCTGGAACGCCGCCGCCTGAATGAAACAGCTTCGATCCCGGAGGGCTCTCCTTCCTCATCTGCTAGATCTGGCGCCCAAACCCTGGGATCGGAAGCACGCTCGTCGGTTTCTTCCGCCCAGGGCGAGGGGTCGACACTCCACCTCTCTTCGTCTGATGAGGTGGATGTGGAGACAGTTGGCAGGGATTCGCCACCCCTTTCGCCCCAGTATGAGGAGCTGCTGGAGGTGGTTACTCGCGCAGTCGAGAAGTTAAAAATAGACTGGCCCCCACAAAAATCACATGAACCGCAGAGAAGTAAATTAGATGAGCGGTATCTCAGGCCCAGACAACCACCTCCAGCCCGGAGCCTTCCCTTTTTTCCCGACCTCCATGATGAGATAGCGAGGTCGTGGAAACACCCATATTCCACCCGTCTTTTCGGCCCTGATTCGCAGTATTATGGGAATGTGACAGGGCTCGATGAGCGTGGTTACAGAGCGATGCCACGGGTTGAACAGACGCTTGCGGGCTATCTGTCACCCGGTTCGGCGTCGTCTCTGAAGGCTCCGGCCTTGCCTACTAAAGCATTGAGAACGACATCAGGGTTAGTGGGCAAGGGCTATGTGGCAGCAGGTCAGGCAGGGGCGTGCCTTCACACCATGGCCGTCCTTCAAGCATATCCTTCAAGGCCGTCCTTCAAGCATATCAGGCCGACCTGTTGAGAGATGTAGACGAGGTTATATAAACTTCATTTGAACAGCAGCACTATTTCAACATTACTGGACTCAGAAAGCTGTAAACTGAGAATCTTGATCATTGAAGTCCTAACATTAGTTTTTGTGCATATAACTTCTAACACATTAAAAACTGTCTTACAGCATTGCAGAAAACATTGTATTTCATAAGGCATAAACATCTTTCAGTTTGGCAAGATTTGCACTGAATACTGAATGAAACAGCTTTCTCTAATAGAGAGAAAAGCTTTTGAGCAGATTTGGACTTGGTTTCACTTCATTTGAACAGAATCACTATTTCAACATTACTGGACTCAGAAAGCTGTAAACTGACAATCTTGATCATTGAAGTCCTAACATTAGTTTTTGTGCATATAACTTCTAACACATTAAAAACTGTCTTACAGCATTGCAGAAAACATTGTATTTCATAAGGCATAAGCATCTATCAGTTTGGCAAGATTTGCACTTAATACTGAATGAAACAGCTTACTCTGATAGAGAGAAAAGCTTTTGAGCAGATTTGGGCTTGATTTCACTTCATTTGAACAAATGCACTATTTCAACATTACTGGACTCAGAAAGCTGTAAACTGAGAATCTTGATCATTGAAGTCCTAACATTAGTTTTTGTGCTTATAACTTCTAACACATTAAAAACTGTCTTACAGCATTGCAGAAAACATTGTATTTCATAAGGCATAAGCATCTATCAGTTTGGCAAGATTTGCACTTAATACTGAATGAAACAGCTTACTCTGATAGAGAGAAAAGCTTTTGAGCAGATTTGGGCTTGATTTCACTTCATTTGAACAGCAGCACTATTTCAACATTACTGGACTCAGAAAGCTGTAAACTGACAATCTTGATC
The DNA here is from genome assembly GCF_003368295.1 of Carassius auratus. Lineage (NCBI taxonomy): Eukaryota > Metazoa > Chordata > Actinopteri > Cypriniformes > Cyprinidae > Carassius > Carassius auratus. The sequence goes on along the minus strand of NW_020526556.1, from coordinate 13,254 downwards.
ATTGAAGTCCTAACATAAGTTATTGTGCATATAACTTCTAACACATTAAAAACTATCTTACAGCATTGCAGAAAACATTGTATTTCATAAGGCATAAACATCTTTCAGTTTGGCAAGATTTGCACTGAATACTGAATGAAACAGTTTTCTCTAATAGAGAGAAAAGCTTTTGAGCAGATTTGGACTTGGGTTCACTTCATTTGAACAGAATCACTATTTCAACATTACTGGACTCAGAAAGCTGTAAACTGAGAATATTGATCATTGAAGTCCTAACATTAGTTTTTGTGCATATAACTTCTAACACATTAAAAACTGTCTTACAGCATTGCAGAAAACATTGTATTTCATAAGGCATAAGCATCTATCAGTTTGGCAAGATTTGCACTTAATACTGAATGAAACAGCTTACTTTGATAGAGAGAAAAGCTTTTGAGCAGATTTTGGCTTGATTTCACTTCATTTGAACAGCAGCACTATTTCAACATTACTGGACTCAGAAAGCTGTAAACTGAGAATCTTGATCATTGAAGTCCTAACATTAGTTTTTGTGCATATAACTTCTAACACATTAAAAACTGTCTTACAGCATTGCAGAAAACATTGTATTTCATAAGGCATAAAAATCTTTCAGTTTGGAAAGATTTGCACTTAATACTGAATGAAACAGCTTACTCTGATAGAGAGAAAAGCTTTTGAGCAGATTTGGGCTTGATTTCACTTCATTTGAACAAATGCACTATTTCAACATTACTCGACTCAGAAAGCTGTAAACTGACAATCTTGATCATTGAAGTCCTTAACATAAGTTATTGTGCATATAACTTCTAACACATTAAAAACTGTCTTACAGCATTGCAGAACACATTGTATTTCATAAGGCATAAACATCTTTCAGTTTGGCAAGATTTGCACTGAATACTGAATGAAACAGTTTTCTCTAATAGAGAGAAAAGCTTTTGAGCAGATTTGGACTTGGTTTCACTTCATTTGAACAGAATCACTATTTCAACATTACTGGACTCAGAAAGCTGTAAACTGACAATCTTGATCATTGAAGTCCTAACATTAGTTTTTGTGCATATAACTTCTAACACATTAAAAACTGTCTTACAGCATTGCAGAAAACATTGTATTTCATAAGGCATAAACATCTTTCAGTTTGGCAAGATTTGCACTGAATACTGAATGAAACAGTTTTCTCTAATAGAGAGAAAAGCTTTTGAGCAGATTTGGACTTGGTTTCACTTCATTTGAACAGAATCACTATTTCAACATTACTGGACTCAGAAAGCTGTAAACTGAGAATCTTGATCATTGAAGTCCTAACATTAGTTTTTGTGCATATAACTTCTAACACATTAAAAACTGTCTTACAGCATTGCAGAAAACATTGTATTTCATAAGGCATAAACATCTTTCAGTTTGGCAAGATTTGCACTTAATACTGAATGAAACAGCTTACTCTGATAGAGAGAAAAGCTTTTGAGCAGATTTGGGCTTGATTTCACTTCATTTGAACAAATGCACTATTTCAACATTACTGGACTCAGAAAGCTGTAAACTGACAATCTTGATCATTGAAGTCCTAACATTAGTTTTTGTGCATATAACTTCTAACACATTAAAAACTGTCTTACAGCATTGCAGAAAACATTGTATTTCATAAGGCATAAACATCTTTCAGTTTGGCAAGATTTGCACTGAATACTGCATGAAACAGCTTTCTCTAATAGAGAGAAAAGCTTTTGAGCAGATTTGGGCTAGATTTCACTTCATTTGAACAGAAGCACTATTTCAACATTACTGGACTCAGAAAGGTGTAAACTGACAATCTTGATCATTGAAGTCCTAACATTAGTTTTTGTGCATATAACTTCTAACACATTAAAAACTGTCTTACAGCATTGCAGAAAACATTGTATTTCATAAGGCATAAACATCTTTCAGTTTGGCAAGATTTGCACTGAATACTGAATGAAACAGTTTTCTCTAATAGAGAGAAAAGCTTTTGAGCAGATTTGGACTTGGTTTCACTTCATTTGAACAGAATCACTATTTCAACATTACTGGACTCAGAAAGCTGTAAACTGAGAATCTTGATCATTGAAGTCCTAACATTAGTTTTTGTGCATATAACTTCTAACACATTAAAAACTGTCTTACAGCATTGCAGAAAACATTGTATTTCATAAGGCATAAACATCTTTCAGTTTGGCAAGATTTGCACTTAATACTGAATGAAACAGCTTACTCTGATAGAGAGAAAAGCTTTTGAGCAGATTTGGGCTTGATTTCACTTCATTTGAACAAATGCACTATTTCAACATTACTGGACTCAGAAAGCTGTAAACTGACAATCTTGATCATTGAAGTCCTAACATTAGTTTTTGTGCATATAACTTCTAACACATTAAAAACTGTCTTACAGCATTGCAGAAAACATTGTATTTCATAAGGCATAAACATCTTTCAGTTTGGCAAGATTTGCACTGAATACTGCATGAAACAGCTTTCTCTAATAGAGAGAAAAGCTTTTGAGCAGATTTGGGCTAGATTTCACTTCATTTGAACAGAAGCACTATTTCAACATTACTGGACTCAGAAAGGTGTAAACTGACAATCTTGATCATTGAAGTCCTAACATTAGTTTTTGTGCATATAACTTCTAACACATTAAAAACTGTCTTACAGCATTGCAGAAAACATTTTATTTCATAAGACATAAGCATGTTTCAGTTTGGGCAAGATTTGCACTGAATACTGAATGAAACAGCTTTCTCTAATAGAGAGAAAAGCTTTTGAGCAGATTTGGGCTTGATTTCACTTCATTTGAACAGAATCACTATTTCAACATTACTGGACTCAGAAAGCTGTAAACTGAGAATCTTGATCATTGAAGTCCTAACATTAGTTTTTGTGCATATAACTTCTAACACATTAAAAACTGTCTTACAGCATTGCAGAAAACATTGTATTTCATAAGGCATAAACATCTTTCAGTTTGGCAAGATTTGCACTTAATACTGAATGAAACAGCTTACTCTGATAGAGAGAAAAGCTTTTGAGCAGATTTGGGCTTGATTTCACTTCATTTGAACAGAATCACTATTTCAACATTACTGGACTCAGAAAGGTGTAAACTGACAATCTTGATCATTGAAGTCCTAACATTAGTTTTTGTGCATATAACTTCTAACACATTAAAAACTGTCTTACAGCATTGCAGAAAACATTGTATTTCATAAGGCATAAACATCTTTCAGTTTGGCAAGATTTGCACTGAATACTGAATGAAACAGTTTTCTCTAATAGAGAGAAAAGCTTTTGAGCAGATTTGGACTTGGTTTCACTTCATTTGAACAGAATCACTATTTCAACATTACTGGACTCAGAAAGCTGTAAACTGAGAATCTTGATCATTGAAGTCCTAACATTAGTTTTTGTGCATATAACTTCTAACACATTAAAAACTGTCTTACAGCATTGCAGAAAACATTGTATTTCATAAGGCATAAACATCTTTCAGTTTGGCAAGATTTGCACTTAATACTGAATGAAACAGCTTACTCTGATAGAGAGAAAAGCTTTTGAGCAGATTTGGGCTTGATTTCACTTCATTTGAACAAATGCACTATTTCAACATTACTGGACTCAGAAAGCTGTAAACTGACAATCTTGATCATTGAAGTCCTAACATTAGTTTTTGTGCATATAACTTCTAACACATTAAAAACTGTCTTACAGCATTGCAGAAAACATTGTATTTCATAAGGCATAAACATCTTTCAGTTTGGCAAGATTTGCACTGAATACTGCATGAAACAGCTTTCTCTAATAGAGAGAAAAGCTTTTGAGCAGATTTGGGCTAGATTTCACTTCATTTGAACAGAAGCACTATTTCAACATTACTGGACTCAGAAAGGTGTAAACTGACAATCTTGATCATTGAAGTCCTAACATTAGTTTTTGTGCATATAACTTCTAACACATTAAAAACTGTCTTACAGCATTGCAGAAAACATTTTATTTCATAAGACATAAGCATGTTTCAGTTTGGGCAAGATTTGCACTGAATACTGAATGAAACAGCTTTCTCTAATAGAGAGAAAAGCTTTTGAGCAGATTTGGGCTTGATTTCACTTCATTTGAACAGAATCACTATTTCAACATTACTGGACTCAGAAAGCTGTAAACTGACAATCTTGATCATTGAAGTCCTAACATTAGTTTTTGTGCATATAACTTCTAACACATTAAAAACTGTCTTACAGCATTGCAGAAAACATTGTATTTCATAAGGCATAAGCATCTATCAGTTTGGCAAGACTTGCACTTAATACTGAATGAAACAGCTTACTCTGATAGAGAGAAAAGCTTTGAGCAGATTTGGGCTTGATTTCACTTCATTTGAACAGAATCACTATTTCAACATTACTGGACTCAGAAAGCTGTAAACTGACAATCTTGATCATTGAAGTCCTAACATTAGTTTTTGTGCATATAACTTCTAACACATTAAAAACTGTCTTACAGCATTGCAGAAAACATTGTATTTCATAAGGCATAAACATCTTTCAGTTTGGCAAGATTTGCACTGAATACTGAATGAAACAGCTTTCTCTAATAGAGAGAAAAGCTTTTGAGCAGATTTGGACTTGGTTTCACTTCATTTGAACAGAATCACTATTTCAACATTACTGGACTCAGAAAGCTGTAAACTGAGAATCTTGATCATTGAAGTCCTAACATTAGTTTTTGTGCATATAACTTCTAACACATTAAAAACTGTCTTACAGCATTGCAGAAAACATTGTATTTCATAAGGCATAAACATCTTTCAGTTTGGAAAGATTTGCACTTAATACTGAATGAAACAGCTTACTCTGATAGAGAGAAAAGCTTTTGAGCAGATTTGGGCTTGATTTCACTTCATTTGAACAAATGCACTATTTCAACATTACTGGACTCAGAAAGCTGTAAACTGAGAATCTTGATCATTGAAGTCCTAACATTAGTTTTTGTGCATATAACTTCTAACACATTAAAAACTGTCTTACAGCATTGCAGAAAACATTGTATTTCATAAGGCATAAGCATCTATCAGTTTGGCAAGATTTGCACTTAATACTGAATGAAACAGCTTACTCTGATAGAGAGAAAAGCTTTTGAGCAGATTTGGGCTTGATTTCACTTCATTTGAACAGAATCACTATTTCAACATTACTGGACTCAGAAAGCTGTAAACTGACAATCTTGATCATTGAAGTCCTTAACATAAGTTATTGTGCATATAACTTCTAACACATTAAAAACTGTCTTACAGCATTGCAGAACACATTGTATTTCATAAGGCATAAACATCTTTCAGTTTGGCAAGATTTGCACTGAATACTGAATGAAACAGTTTTCTCTAATAGAGAGAAAAGCTTTTGAGCAGATTTTGGACTTGGTTTCACTTCATTTGAACAGAATCACTATTTCAACATTACTGGACTCAGAAAGCTGTAAACTGACAATCTTGATCATTGAAGTCCTAACATTAGTTTTTGTGCATATAACTTCTAACACATTAAAAACTGTCTTACAGCATTGCAGAAAACATTGTATTTCATAAGGCATAAACATCTTTCAGTTTGGCAAGATTTTGCACTGAATACTGAATGAAACAGTTTTCTCTAATAGAGAGAAAAGCTTTTGAGCAGATTTGGGACTTGGTTTCACTTCATTTGAACAGAATCACTATTTCAACATTACTGGACTCAGAAGCTGTAAACTGAGAATCTTGATCATTGAAGTCCTAACATTAGTTTTTGTGCATATAACTTCTAACACATTAAAAACTGTCTTACAGCATTGCAGAAAACATTGTATTTCATAAGGCATAAACATCTTTCAGTTTGGCAAGATTTGCACTTAATACTGAATGAAACAGCTTACTCTGATAGAGAGAAAAGCTTTGAGCAGATTTGGGCTTGATTTCACTTCATTTGAACAAATGCACTATTTCAACATTACTGGACTCAGAAAGCTGTAACTGACAATCTTGATCATTGAAGTCCTAACATTAGTTTTTGTGCATATAACTTCTAACACATTAAAAACTGTCTTACAGCATTGCAGAAAACATTGTATTTCATAAGGCATAACATCTTTCAGTTTGGCAAGATTTGCACTGAATACTGCATGAAACAGCTTTCTCTAATAGAGAGAAAAGCTTTTGAGCAGATTTGGGCTAGATTTCACTTCATTTGAACAGAAGCACTATTTCAACATTACTGGACTCAGAAAGGCTGTAAACTGACAATCTTGATCATTGAAGTCCTAACATTAGTTTTTGTGCATATAACTTCTAACACATTAAAAACTGTCTTACAGCATTGCAGAAAACATTGTATTTCATAAGGCATAAACATCTTTCAGTTTGGCAAGATTTGCACTGAATACTGAATGAAACAGTTTTCTCTAATAGAGAGAAAAGCTTTTGAGCAGATTTGGACTTGGTTTCACTTCATTTGAACAGAATCACTATTTCAACATTACTGGACTCAGAAAGCTGTAAACTGAGAATCTTGATCATTGAAGTCCTAACATTAGTTTTTGTGCATATAACTTCTAACACATTAAAAACTGTCTTACAGCATTGCAGAAAACATTGTATTTCATAAGGCATAAACATCTTTCAGTTTGGCAAGATTTGCACTTAATACTGAATGAAACAGCTTACTCTGATAGAGAGAAAAGCTTTTGAGCAGATTTGGGCTTGATTTCACTTCATTTGAACAAATGCACTATTTCAACATTACTGGACTCAGAAAGCTGTAAACTGACAATCTTGATCATTGAAGTCCTAACATTAGTTTTTGTGCATATAACTTCTAACACATTAAAAACTGTCTTACAGCATTGCAGAAAACATTGTATTCATAAGGCATAAACATCTTTCAGTTTGGCAAGATTTGCACTGAATACTGCATGAAACAGCTTTCTCTAATAGAGAGAAAAGCTTTTGAGCAGATTTGGGCTAGATTTCACTTCATTTGAACAGAAGCACTATTTCAACATTACTGGACTCAGAAAGGTGTAAACTGACAATCTTGATCATTGAAGTCCTAACATTAGTTTTTGTGCATATAACTTCTAACACATTAAAAACTGTCTTACAGCATTGCAGAAAACATTTTATTTCATAAGACATAAGCATGTTTCAGTTTGGGCAAGATTTGCACTGAATACTGAATGAAACAGCTTTCTCTAATAGAGAGAAAAGCTTTTGAGCAGATTTGGGCTTGATTTCACTTCATTTGAACAGAATCACTATTTCAACATTACTGGACTCAGAAAGCTGTAAACTGACAATCTTGATCATTGAAGTCCTAACATTAGTTTTTGTGCATATAACTTCTAACACATTAAAAACTGTCTTACAGCATTGCAGAAAACATTGTATTTCATAAGGCATAAGCATCTATCAGTTTGGCAAGACTTGCACTTAATACTGAATGAAACAGCTTACTCTGATAGAGAGAAAAGCTTTTGAGCAGATTTGGGCTTGATTTCACTTCATTTGAACAGAATCACTATTTCAACATTACTGGACTCAGAAAGCTGTAAACTGACAATCTTGATCATTGAAGTCCTAACATTAGTTTTTGTGCATATAACTTCTAACACATTAAAAACTGTCTTACAGCATTGCAGAAAACATTGTATTTCATAAGGCATAAACATCTTTCAGTTTGGGCAAGATTTGCACTGAATACTGAATGAAACAGCTTTCTCTAATAGAGAGAAAAGCTTTTGAGCAGATTTGGACTTGGTTTCACTTCATTTGAACAGAATCACTATTTCAACATTACTGGACTCAGAAAGCTGTAAACTGAGAATCTTGATCATTGAAGTCCTAACATTAGTTTTGTGCATATAACTTCTAACACATTAAAAACTGTCTTACAGCATTGCAGAAAAACATTGTATTCATAAGGCATAAACATCTTTCAGTTTGGAAAGATTTGCACTTAATACTGAATGAAACAGCTTACTCTGATAGAGAGAAAAGCTTTTGAGCAGATTTGGGCTTGATTTCACTTCATTTTGAACAAATGCACTATTTCAACATTACTGGACTCAGAAAGCTGTAAACTGAGAATCTTGATCATTGAAAGTCCTAACATTAGTTTTTGTGCATATAACTTCTAACACATTAAAAACTGTCTTACAGCATTGCAGAAAACATTGTATTTCATAAGGCATAAAGCATCTATCAGTTTGGCAAGATTTGCACTTAATACTGAATGAAACAGCTTACTCTGATAGAGAGAAAAGCTTTTGAGCAGATTTGGGCTTGATTTCACTTCATTTGAACAGAATCACTATTTCAACATTACTGGACTCAGAAAGCTGTAAACTGACAATCTTGATCATTGAAGTCCTAACATTAGTTTTTGTGCATATAACTTCTAACACATTAAAAAGTGTCTTACTGCATTGCAGAAAACATTGTATTTCATAAGGCATAAGCATCTATCAGTTGGCAAGATTTGCACTTAATACTGAATGAAACAGCTTACTCTGATAGAGAGAAAAGCTTTTTGAGCAGATTTGGCTTGATTTCACTTCATTTGAACAGCAGCACTATTTCAACATTACTGGACTCAGAAAGCTGTAAACTGACAATCTTGATCATTGAAGTCCTAACATAAGTTTTTGTGCATATAACTTCTAACACATTAAAAAACTGTCTTACAGCATTGCAGAAAACATTATATTTCATAAGGCATAAACATCTTTCAGTTTGGCCAAGATTTGCACTGAATACTGAATGAAACAGCTTTCTCTAATAGAGAGAAAAGCTTTTGAGCAGATTTGGGCTTGATTTCACTTCATTTGAACAGAATCACTATTTCAACATTACTGGACTCAGAAAGCTGTAAACTGAGAATCTTGATCATTGAAGTCCTAACATTAGTTTTTGTGCATATAACTTCTAACACATTAAAACTGTCTTACAGCATTGCAGAAAACATTGTATTTCATAAGGCATAAGCATCTATCAGTTTTGGCAAGATTTGCACTTAATACTGAATGAAACAGCTTACTCTGATAGAGAGAAAAGCTTTTGAGCAGATTTGGGCGTTGATTTCACTTCATTTGAACAAATGCACTATTTCAACATTACTGGACTCAGAAAGCTGTAAACTGACAATCTTGATCATTGAAGTACTAACATCAGTTTTTGTGCATATAACTTCTAACACATTAAAACTGTCTTACAGCTTTGCAGAAAACATTTTATTTCATAAGGCATAAGATTTGTTTCAGTTTGGCAAGATTTGCACTGAATATTGAATGAAACAGCTTTCTCTAATAGAGAGAAAAGCTTTTGAGCAGATTTGGGGCGTGATTTCACTTCATTTGAACAAATGCACTATTTCAACATTACTGGACTCAGAAAGCTGTAAACTGACAATCTTGATCATTGAAGTACTAACATCAGTTTTTGTGCATATAACTTCTAACACATTAAAAACGTACTCGGTTACGAACGTAACCTCGGTTCCCTGAGATACGGAACGAGTACTGCGTATGGGGAAAAGCTCCTTTTTTCCTCGATACTGAAGCCTTTTTTTCAATAACGCAGTGCAACTGCTCTGCCATTGGTTTAATCTGTAAACTTTTTTAAACCAATGACAGCGCTGGCGTAGCTGTGCGAGCCTGTGGCGATGCAGCGCGCCAAAGCCCGCCAGAATGGGCGGGGCGAATGGCTATATAAGCAGGCAATCGCCAGAGGAAATCAGGTCATACGACTGAAGCGACGACACTGAACCCGCAGCCTCGTGGCACGGCATATAACGCAGTACTCGTTGCGTATCTTAGGGAACCGAGGTTACGTTCGTAACCGAGTACGTTCCCTTTCGATACTTCACTCTTACTGCGTATGGGGAACGAATTCAACCGCGCCGTGCCCACAGTAGGGAACGACAAGACTTAACTTGAACACCCTGGGGTCCAGAGGATAAGTGAGAGGGCCGGAGCCATCGAACCCTTGACGCTTCACTGCTGAGAGGGAGCTAGCTCCCTGGAGGTGGTATGATGACAGAGTCTGCTAGAGGCCGTCGTATCAAACCGAAAGAACCCGAGCATGCAAGGTCGGGATATCCAAGTTATAGAACCTGACAAAAGTGGACGGCGAGGACCAGCCGGCCGCCTCACAGATGTCCTTGATAGAGACACCACTAGACCAGGCCCATGAAGAGGCCATCCCTCTAGTAGAGTGGGCTCTAACTCCTATGGGGCACTCAAGGCCCATAGAGGAGTAACATAGAGCGATAGCTTCAACTATCCAACGCGAGAGGCGTTGCTTTGAGACCGAAGACCCTTTAGTGCGGTCACCAAAGCAGACAAAAAGCTGGTCAGATTGCCTGAACGGCTGTGACCGCTCAATGTAAATTCTCAAAGCCCTCACTGGGCAGAGTAATCCAGCTCTCGCTCACCTGACAACGGAGGCAGAGCTGAGAGGGAAATTACCTGTGCTCTGGATGGCGTCGAGAGCACTTTAGGTACATAGCCATGCCTGGGTTTTAAAATGACCTTAGAGTCATTGGGCCCAAACTCAAGGCATGCAGGGCTCACCGAGAGGGCCTGCAAATCGCCAACACGCTGGACCGATGCTAGAGCAAGTAGCAGAGCGGTTTTGAGCGTTAGGGGCCGAAGGTCAGCTGACCGCAGCGGTTCAAAGGGAGGTCCTTTGAGTGCTCCAAGGACCGTGTGAAGGTCCCAAGTGGGAACGGTAAGAGGACGTGGGGGCTTCAACCGCCTAGCACCTCTCAGGAAACGCACAATGAGGCTGTTTCGACCCACTGATTGGCCAGCAATAGGAGCATGAAATGCTGCAATGGCTGCTACGTACACTTTGAGTGTGGAAGGGGTGAGACACTTTTCTAGACGCTCCTGGAGAAATGACAGTATCGGAGATACATCACACTCAACAGGGTCTTTGTTTTGTGCTAAGCACCAGTCAACAAAGACTGACCATTTTTGGGCATAGAGGCGTCTTGTAGATGGGGCTCTTGCCTGAGCAATGGTGTGTAGTACGTCCCCGGGGAGGCTCAGAGGCTCCCATCGAGGGACCATACATGCAGAGCCCAGAGTTCTGGCTGTGGATGCCAGATATTCCTGTTCGCCTGAGAGAGGAGGTCCCGCCTCAGGGGGATCGGCCATGGGGCTTTCATGGAAAGCCTGAAAAGCTCCGAGGACCAAACTTGGGTCCTCCAGAGTGGGGCCACTAGTCTGTCTTCCCTGACTCGTCTGATGACCTGAGGGATCAGAGCGATCGGGGGAAAGCATAAAGAAGGAGGCTGGGCCAGATTTTGAGAACCGTCTGGGGATGGAGCATCCACTCGTCCGAGGGGACATTGCTCCGTGAAAGCATGTCTGCTCCCAGATTCGTCTTGCCAGGTATGTGTGTCGCCCTTGAGCGATCGCAACCTGGGTAATGCCCATTCCAAGAGGCGCTTTGCCAGTGCACAGAGGCGGCTGGACGAAAGGCCGCCTTGGTGATTTATGTAGGACACCACTGTCATGCTGTCCGACTGGACTAGGATTGTGGCGCCCTTCCAAGATTGCCTGAAAGGATTGAAGGGCTCGTTCTACTGCCAGCATCTCGAGGCAGTTGATATGAAGATGGCTTTCTTCGTGTGACCACAAGCCGAAGGCTGGTCTGCCCTCGCACAGAGCACCCCAACCCAGTTGGACGCATCCGTTGAGAGCACCATCCTTCTGGGAAACCGCCTGTAGGGGTACTCCACGACTGAACCAAACAGGGTTCATCCAAGGCTCCAGGGCTGCTAGGACAGGCCCTGGTTGACCGCTGATGCGGAAAGCGGCCGTGCCGCCAAGCATGAGGTGGGACCCGGAGTTTCAGCCAGTTACTGCAAGGGCCCGCATTCGTAGGAGGCCGAGCTTTAAAACTGGGGAGGCGGAAGCCATCAGCCCTAGGCATCCTCTGAAAGAACTTCAGAGGGAAAACAGGCTTTGTTCTTGACAGAGGCCGCGAGCTGCTGAAGTACAAGAGCGCGCTCTGGTGATATGACCGCCCTCATATTGACGGAGTCGAAAACTGCTCCAGGAACGTAATACGTTGGCTGGGGAGCAGTGAGCTCTTGGCGAAATTGACCCTGAGTCCTAGGCACTGTAAGTGGCTCAGGAGCATGGATCTGTTGTGGTCTAGCTCGGTTCGTGACTGGGCTAGAATGAGCCAGTCGTCGAGATAGTTCAGAATGCGAATTCCCATCTGTCTCAGAGGGGAGAGCGCCTCGTTCATGCACTTCGTGAAAGTGCGGGGAGCTAGAGACAGCCCAAAGGGAAGGACTGTATATTGGTAAGCCACACCTTCGAACGCGAATCTCAAGAATCGTCTGTGATTGGGGGCTATCTGGATGTGAAATAAGCATCTTTCAGGTCCAGCGAGAAGAACCAGTCCTCGGGGCAAATCTGCGTGAGGATCTGCTTCAGTGTCAACATCTTGAACTTCCGTTTTCATGAGGGAAAGGTTCAGTGTCTGAGGTCTAAGATGGGTCTGAGACCGCCATCTTTCTGGGGGGCAAGGAAATACGGCTGTAGAACCCCGACCCGCTGTCTGAGGGAGAACTATCTCTATGGCTCCCTTCCTTAACAGCGTCATCACTTCGGTGCGAGGACCTGGAGCATCGTCCGGCTCTACCGAGGTGGGAATCACTCCGCGAAAACGCGGGGGTCTTCGGGCGAACTGCAGTGAGTATCCGTGTTTTATTATCCCCAACACCCACTTGGACACTCCGGGGAGGCCTGCCAGGCCTCGGCCCGCGTGACAAGGGCTGGATAGTGTCGGATGGCAGACCGCTGATTAGGGGCCTGAACACTGACGAGTGTGGAAGAGGAAACTGCTCTCTTTTTGAAAATGTAAATATTTATTGTGTCGCCATAACAACGGCGCTTTGCGTGGACGCAACACAACAGTGGCCCAGGTCGCACAGCAGGACAGGCGAGAGAGCTTCTGGGTGGTCCGGCCGCGGCGGACTTTGCCCCTTCCTCTTTCTTCCCAACGATCAGGAGGATTTAGAGGGCGTCGGGTCCAGCACAATCCTTTGCCGGGGCCCTGACGTCTAGGCGGTTTAGCGCGCCTAGTGGGGCGAGTGGGTGCTGCTCCTTAGGGGGTGCCGCCTGGGGGGTAGAAGGGGCAGGTTTGCTCTGGTGCTGAGTCGGCGCAGTCCTGGG
>NW_020526555.1:137500-143866 GCF_003368295.1 Carassius auratus | reverse complement strand
GGAGGAGGAGAGTATAAGGATATATGCAGTTTTATATTTGAAATATTTAGTTTTATCTGCATGCAAATGTAACCATTAACTGAGATCACAGAAATGTGAACAAACAAATATATTATTACATGATTGAAATATTAACTTTAAATCTCATGGGATTGAGTAAATATTTAGGTCAAAGGATTTGACTGACAAAACTTTTAGCATTCTTTGCATCCTAATTTCACATAATATGCAATTGTGTAATCCATAAAAAAGTAATCGTAATCTGATTATGAGTATTTTAAACTGTAATTTAAACTAAACACAAGCATTACATTTTTGTAATCTGATTGTGTGATCCAGATAGCATGAAATCAGTTATTGACTGACTTTTATTAGGATTGATTATATGAACTAGACACTTTTATTGTATCTTTAATGATTTTTTTCTTCATTTTTAAAGAGGAAATGTCTTTTTTTCTCCTTTCTGTCTGCTCTGTGTCGTTACAGATCTCTGTACTATTTAAATTCTGAAATAATCAGGGACGGCATCACACACTATCAGATCAGTGATCATAATATGATGATATTATCTTTATTCAGGGATGCGTGATGAATGTTTCAACATAGATAATATATTTTTTTTTTTCTTCTCAGATGTTTAAAGGTTTCAGAAGTTATTTTAATAGAATTACCTTATCTGATGTGCTTTCACTTCATAGATGGTTTCATATTAGCCAACATTCATGAAACAGCCCTTTACAATCCCTTCCTATCTGTCTGTCTGTTGGATTATCCGAGAAAAAAAAAAAAAAAAAAATTATATACATTTGGTATTACCATAAAAATTGGTTTAATTTGTTGTAATTTGGGGAAATATGTAGCGCTAATGTTGTGATAATAATCACAGGGCAGTAAGAAATGCTCCTCTGTTCCACTGTTGAAGCAGTCACGTCAGGGAGATGTGTGTGTATCTAGAAGGCAAAAACACTTCATCTGCTCTTCTGAAAGTAGATGCATTTAGAAATCTTTAAGATTACTTACAACAGAACAGCAACAGATTTTATGGACGAGCGTTTTCATGAACCTAAGAGAGGAGGTACTTCTGATTTACTACCACCATCCACCGCTTCTGAATCAGATACTAGAAGTGTGTTATTAGTATTAGAGAGAGAGGGTCACACAGTGGAGTCAGCTGTCTCACCGTCCGTGTCTTGTGTTCTGCAAACACACACGAGCTTCATCACTGTCTGTCACGACATTATTAACATTTACATTTATTTTGAAAAGCGGAAGCTTGTGATTGGAAAGCGGCGTTACATTTCCTACGAGTGCTTGTGGTGTTCGGCCAATCACAATGCACTGGGGTCAGCTGGCCAATCAGAGCAGACTGCGCCTGTCAGAAGGAGGGACTTTGTAGAAAATGATGTGTTGGAGAGTGTCATAGACGACCTACAATAACATACAGTATTTGAACAATAATGTGTTTTTTTTAACGTTAAAGCATGTCAACATGTTCTATTACAGCTAAAACATAAATTATGATGCTTTTACAAATTTGGCTATACATATTTTCAGTTTCTTCTTCTTGTGTTTTAGAGGTCCCCATATCTCACAGCTGTAAAGAGCAATTGATTTTAGGGTTTTTAGATAGGTTTGAATGGGAATTTCATGGTTGAACTGTATTTTTGATCATGTAGAAGACTCTCAGTGCCTTTACTTTTAGTTTCAGATTGATGTTCCCTGTCGAGCTGATCTTTAGTCCCAGCAGGTGTATTCATGAGTGTGTTGGAGGACCTGGTTTCCTGCTCTGAAAGTGTGTCTCTGTCTCTCTCTCCATCCGTCTGTCCTGATCTCCTCCATCTGTTCTCATCAGGTTCATTCTCTTGTTAGAAGTCCTGATCTGGGCCTCGTCTGATTAGCATCAGTCCCTGGCGTCCTTGGGTCGTCTTCCTGTTTGTCAGAGCAGTAAATGAGACACACAGCTTCTGTTTCCCGACATTTTGTGTTTTGCTGCACTGCGACTCCCGCCATGTTCTGTATCTTCCACGGCCGTTAACTGTAAGGCCTGTGAAGAACGAGTCAAACAAAAGCTGCGGCCCACAGGAGCGGCGTGGATTGTGAAGAATCGGCACAATAGCTGGTGATTTCAGTGCGGCCGGCCCTCGCTCTGATTGCACAGATATACTGCAGATTATTCATAGTCAAGACCACCAAAACCAGCCGCACGAACCCAACGACATCCATTCAGACACAGACTGTGATTGAAAGAGTAGTCAAGATGTCAGAGAAGAGTTTTATACACACAATCCACAGGAAAGACTCAACCACAAGTGGGAAAATGAAAAGGTTGAAAAAGAAATCTGCTTGCTTTATGTTCCACACATCTGTATGGAGAACGACTGTACAGAAAAACACATTATTCTCTGATTTCACCAGTCCTTCACCCACATGTAATCATCAGTGACCACACAATCATACTGATCACATGACTGAAAGATTATTATTTGATGTATATGAGATAAGCTCAAAGCTCTGAAGGTATTGAGCATTAATGTCTGTAGCACTTTATATAATACAGATTGTTTCAAAGCATCATTGAATTATTTAACTAGGAAATAGCAGTAATAATGTACTGTTAATCAGTTATGAGACCAATTCAACTGAAGACTACAGTTCAATTCAATTCAAAGGTGTTGATTTTATTCAGAATTCAGTTTCAGTTCTGATTGAGTCAGTGCAGTTTAATCAACCAGACTTGATTCTAGAATAATACAATACTATAATTATTAATAGTGCATTTAGAAATAACCGGGGCTGACTATAATGCTAAACAAAAATAATCTACATGAAATACAAAAACATGTATGTAAAGAAAAGAGAATTCTAAGACACCCTGCGTGTGTGTTATCTGTGTACAGGTGTGTGTTTGTGCACCAGGTTCGGACGTGGCCGCGTGTGTGTTATCGGTGTACAGGTGTGTGTTTGTTCACTTGGTTCGGACGCGGCGGCATGTGTGTTATCTGTGTACAGGTGTGTGTTTGTGCACCAGGTTCAGACGCGGCCGCGTGTGTTATCTGTGTACAGGTGTGTGTTTGTTCACCAGGTTCAGACGCGGCTGCGTGTGTGTTATCGGTGTACAGGTGTGTGTTTGTTCACTTGGTTCGGACGCGGCGGCATGTGTGTTATCTGTGTACAGGTGTGTGTTTGTGCACCAGGTTCAGACGCGGCCGCGTGTGTTATCTGTGTACAGGTGTGTGTTTGTGCACCAGGTTCAGACGTGGCCGCGTGTGTGTTATCGGTGTACAGGTGTGTGTTTGTTCACTTGGTTCGGACGCGGCGGCATGTGTGTTATCTGTGTACAGGTGTGTGTTTGTGCACCAGGTTCAGACGCGGCCGCGTGTGTGTTATCTGTGTACAGGTGTGTGTTTGTTCACCAGGTTCAGACGCGGCTGCGTGTGTGTTATCGGTGTACAGGTGTGTGTTTGTTCACCAGGTTCAGACGTGGCCGCGTGTGTGTTATCTGTGTACAGGTGTGTGTTTGTGCACCAGGTTCAGACGTGGCCGCGTGTGTGTTATCGGTGTACAGGTGTGTGTTTGTTCACTTGGTTCGGACGCGGCGGCATGTGTGTTATCGGTGTACAGGTGTGTGTTTGTTCACTTGGTTCGGACGCGGCGGCATGTGTGTTATCGGTGTACAGGTGTGTGTTTGTTCACCAGGTTCGGACGCGGCCGCATGTGTGTTATCGGTGTACAGGTGTGTGTTTGTTCACTTGGTTCGGACGCGGCGGCATGTGTGTTATCGGTGTACAGGTGTGTGTTTGTTCACCAGGTTCGGACGCGGCCGCATGTGTGTTATCGGTGTACAGGTGTGTGTTTTTGCACCAGGTTCAGACGTAGCAGTGTGTGTGTTATCTGTGTACAGGTGTGTGTTTGTTCACTTGGTTCGGACGCGGCCGCCGTGTGTGTTATCGGTGTACAGGTGTGTGTTTGTGCACCAGGTTCAGACGTAGCAGTGTGTGTGTTATCGGTGTACAGGTGTGTGTTTGTTCACTTGGTTCGGACGCGGCCGCGTGTGTGTTATCGGTGTACAGGTGTGTGTTTGTTCACTTGGTTCGGACGCGGCCGCGTGTGTGTTATCTGCGTACAGGTGTGTGTTTGTGCACCAGGTTCAGACGCGGCCACGTGTGTTATCTGTCTACAGGTGTGTGTTTGTTCACCAGGTTCAGACGCGGCCGCGTGTGTGTTATCTGTGTACAGGTGTGTGTTTGTGCACCAGGTTCAGACGCGGCCGCGTGTGTGTTATCTGTGTACAGGTGTGTGTTTGTTCACTTGGTTCGGACGCGGCCGCATGTGTGTTATCGGTGTACAGGTGTGTGTTTGTTCACCAAGTTCGGACGCGGCCGCGTGTGTGTTATCGGTGTACAGGTGTGTGTTTGTTCACCAGGTTCGGACGCGGCTGCGTGTGTGTTATCGGTGTACAGGTGTGTGTTTGTTCACCAGGTTCAGACGTGGCCGCGTGTGTTATCTGTGTACAGGTGTGTGTTTGTGCACCAGGTTCAGACGCGGCCGCGTGTGTGTTATCTGTGTACAGGTGTGTGTTTGTTCACCAGGTTCGGACGCGGCCGCATGTGTGTTATCGGTGTACAGGTGTGTGTTTGTTCACCAGGTTCAGACGCGGCCGCGTGTGTGTTATCTGTGTACAGGTGTGTGTTTGTTCACCAGGTTCGGACGCGGCGGCATGTGTGTTATCGGTGTACAGGTGTGTGTTTGTTCACCAGGTTCGGACGCGGCCGCATGTGTGTTATCGGTGTACAGGTGTGTGTTTGTTCACCAGGTTCGGACGCGGCGGCATGTGTGTTATCGGTGTACAGGTGTGTGTTTGTTCACCAGGTTCGGACGCGGCGGCATGTGTGTTATCGGTGTACAGGTGTGTGTTTGTTCACCAGGTTCAGACGCGGCCGCGTGTGTGTTATCTGTGTACAGGTGTGTGTTTGTGCACCAGGTTCAGACGCGGCCGCGTGTGTGTTATCTGTGTACAGGTGTGTGTTTGTTCACTTGGTTCGGACGCGGCCGCGTGTGTGTTATCGGTGTACAGGTGTGTGTTTTGTTCACTTGGTTCGGACGCGGCCGCATGTGTGTTATCGGTGTACAGGTGTGTGTTTGTTCACCAAGTTCGGACGCGGCCGCGTGTGTGTTATCGGTGTACAGGTGTGTGTTTGTTCACCAGGTTCAGACGCGGCCGCGTGTGTGTTATCTGTGTACAGGTGTGTGTTTGTTCACCAGGTTCAGACGTGGCCGCGTGTGTTATCTGTGTACAGGTGTGTGTTTGTGCACCAGGTTCAGACGTGGCCGCGTGTGTGTTATCGGTGTACAGGTGTGTGTTTGTTCACTTGGTTCGGACGCGGCGGCATGTGTGTTATCGGTGTACAGGTGTGTGTTTGTTCACCAGGTTCGGACGCGGCCGCATGTGTGTTATCGGTGTACAGGTGTGTGTTTGTTCACCAGGTTCGGATGCGGCGGCATGTGTGTTATCGGTGTACAGGTGTGTGTTTGTTCACCAGGTTCGGACGCGGCGGCATGTGTGTTATCGGTGTACAGGTGTGTGTTTGTTCACCAGGTTCAGACGCGGCCGCGTGTGTGTTATCTGTGTACAGGTGTGTGTTTGTGCACCAGGTTCAGACGCGGCCGCGTGTGTGTTATCTGTGTACAGGTGTGTGTTTGTTCACTTGGTTCGGACGCGGCCGCGTGTGTGTTATCGGTGTACAGGTGTGTGTTTGTTCACTTGGTTCGGACGCGGCCGCATGTGTGTTATTGGTGTACAGGTGTGTGTTTGTTCACCAAGTTCGGACGCGGCCGCGTGTGTGTTATTGGTGTACAGGTGTGTGTTTGTTCACCAGGTTCGGACGCGGCTGCGTGTGTGTTATCGGTGTACAGGTGTGTGTTTTTTCACCAGGTTCAGACGTGGCCGCGTGTGTGTTATCGGTGTACAGGTGTGTGTTTGTTCACTTGGTTCGGACGCGGCGGCATGTGTGTTATCGGTGTACAGGTGTGTGTTTGTGCACCAGGTTCAGACGTGGCCGCGTGTGTGTTATCTGTGTACAGGTGTGTGTTTGTGCACCAGGTTCAGACGTGGCCGCGTGTGTGTTATCGGTGTACAGGTGTGTGTTTGTTCACTTGGTTCGGACGCGGCGGCATGTGTGTTATCGGTGTACAGGTGTGTGTTTGTTCACCAGGTTCGGACGCGGCCGCATGTGTGTTATCGGTGTACAGGTGTGTGTTTGTTCACCAGGTTCGGACGCGGCGGCATGTGTGTTATCGGTGTACAGGTGTGTGTTTGTTCACCAGGTTCGGACGCGGCGGCATGTGTGTTATCGGTGTACAGGTGTG